>NW_025757095.1:0-5895 GCF_021184085.1 Oncorhynchus gorbuscha
CTTCTACCATTATACTGTAGTTTAGTCTTCTACCAGTATACTGTAGTTTAGTCTTCTACCATTATACTATAGTTTAGTCTTCTACTATTATACTAAAGTTTAGTCTTCTACCATTATACTATAGTTTAGTCTTCTACCATTATACTGTAGTTTAGTCTTCTACCATTATACTATAGTTTAGTCTTCTACCATTATACTATAGTTTACTGTTCTACCATTATACTATAGTTTACTCTTCTACCATTATACTGTAGTTTACTCTTCTACCATTATACTATAGTTTAGTCTTCTACCATTATACTGTAGTTTAGCTCTTCTACCACTATACTGTAGTTTAGTCTTCTACCATTATACTATAGTTTAGTCTTCTACCATTATACTATAGTTTAGTCTTCTACCATTATACTATAGTTTAGTCTTCTACCATTATACAAACGTTTAGTCTTCTACCATTATACTATAGTTTAGTCTTCTACCATTATACTGTAGTTTACTCTTCTACCATTATACTGTAGTTTACTCTTCTACCATTATACTGTAGTTTACTCTTCTACCATTATACTGTAGTTTACTCTTCTACCATTATACTGTAGTTTACTCTTCTACCATTATACTGTAGTTTACTCTTCTACCATTATGCTGTAGTTTACTCTTCTACCGTTATACTGTAGTTTACTCTTCTACCATTATACTGTAGTTTACTCTTCTACCATTATACTGTAGTTTACTCTTCTACCATTATACTGTAGTTTACTCTTCTACCATTATACTGTAGTTTACTCTTCTACCATTATACTGTAGTTTACTCTTCTACCATTATACTGTAGTTTACTCTTCTACCATTATACTGTAGTTTACTCTTCTACCATTATACTGTAGTTTACTCTTCTACCATTATGCTGTAGTTTACTCTTCTACCGTTATACTGTAGTTTACTCTTCTACCATTATACTGTAGTTTACTCTTCTACCATTATACTGTAGTTTACTCTTCTACCATTATACTGTAGTTTAGTCTTCTACCATTATACTGTAGTTTACTGTTATACCGTTATACTATAGTTTACTCTTCTACCATTATACTGTAGTTTAGTCTTCTACCATTATACTATAGTTTACTGTTATATCATTATACTGTAGTTTAGTCTTCTACCATTATACTGTAGTTTACTGTTATACCATTATACTGTAGTTTACTCTTCTACCATTATACTATAGTTTAGTCTTCTACCATTATACTATAGTTTAGTCTTCTACCATTATACTGTAGTTTAGTCTTCTACCATTATACTGTAGTTTAGTCTTCTACCATTATACTATAGTTTAGTCTTCTACCATTATACTATAGTTTAGTCTTCTACCATTATACTATAGTTTAGTCTTCTACCATTATACTGTAGTTTAGTCTTCTACCATTATACTATAGTTTAGTCTTCTACCATTATACTAAAGTTTAGTCTTCTACCATTATACTAAAGTTTAGTCTTCTACCATTATACTATAGTTTAGTCTTCTACCATTATACTATAGTTTAGTCTTCTACCGTTATACTATAGTTTACTGTTCTACCATTATACTATAGTTTAGTCTTCTACCATTATACTGTAGTTTAGTCTTCTACCATTATACTATACTTTAGTCTTCTACCATTATACTGTAGTTTACTCTTCTACCAATATACTGTAGTTTACTGTTATACCATTATACTATAGTTTAGTCTTCTACCATTATACTATAGTTTAGTCTTCTACCATTATACTATAGTTTAGTCTTCTACCATTATACAGTAGTTTACTTCTGGTGCATTTCTTGTAAGGCAGAAGACACATTTCTGCTACTAAATGGATTAACAGAGAACCACTAAAGCTAATGGCAGTTGGAAAGATTTGCCCTACAAAGCACTGATGTTATCTTGCTGACACCATTCCAATGAAACAATCAGACCATAACACAATGACAATATAAAATGTGTGTATTGTAACACAATCATGCTCTATGGTTGCCCTTGAAACCAGTGTGTTTGTGTGTGTGTGTGTGTCTGCCTCTGTATGTGTCTCTGTCTGTCTGTGTGTGTGTGTGTGTGTGTGTGTGTGTGTGTGTGTGTGTGTGTGTGTGTGTGTGTGTGTGTGTGTGTGTGTGTGTATTGACAGTGAGGACATGACGACAGGTCAAAGCAGGTCGTTTATTTTTCCACTATTTTATCATAAATACAGCCCGGTCTCACCGCAACACACACACACACACACACACACACACACACACACACACACACACACACACACACACACACACACACACACACACACACACACACACACACACACACACACACACACACACACACACACACACACACACACACACACTTTATTTGAGAAAGTGGAAATGCAGTCAAGCAGCTGGAACGTGAAGTGGGCTGACGAGGCGTGAAAAGCGTTCTGCTCTCTGCCAATAAACTGCCTCGACGCCACTCTGTACTGTCCTGGGGGTTCGTCGTCGTGTGTTTGTGTGTGTCTGTACTGTTCTGTGGTTTCATCTGTGTATGTGCGTGTGTGTAGTTCTGTGTCCGTGTGTCTTTACTGTCCCGGGGGTTCGTCGGTGTGTGTGTGTGTGGTTGTGTTTGTAGTCAGACAGACCTCTGTCAAGTACAAACGTAAAATACTTGAAACAGACTGACTATTGCAGCTGGTTCCTATGTACAGTTCAGCTCAGGTTATCTGAAAGCATTTGACCCAGGTATGGTTGGCCTCTACGTCTGATAGGCCATACTGTACAATCTCTCTGGTTACAACACGGATCTTCAGTAACAGGAAGTGAATAACAGGTAGCCTAGTGGTTAGAGCATTGGGCCAGTAACCAGAAGGTTGCTGTATCGAATCCCTGAGTTGACAAGGTAAGAATCTGTCGTTCTACCCCTGAACATGGCAGTTGAACCACTGTTCCCCGGCAGGTTGTCATTGTAAATAAGAATTTGTTCTTAACTAACTTGCCTAGTTAAATCAAGGTGACATTTGAAAGTGTTCAATTAAAAAGTTTGTTGTTTTTATTGAACTTTCCTTATACTCCTGGGGAGCTTGAAAATCTAGTGTAGAATATACTGAGCCTGAATATATAGTGTAGAAATATACTGAGCCTGAATATCTAGTGTAGAATATATACTGAGCCTGAATATCTAGTGTAGAAATATACTGAGCCTGAATATCTAGTGTAGAATATATACTGAGTCTGAATATCTAGTGTAGAATATATACTGAGTCTGAATATCTAGTGTAGAATATATACTGAGCCTGAATATCTAGTGTAGAATATACTGAGTCTAAATATCTAGTGTAGAATATATACTGAGCCTGAATATCTAGTGTAGAATAATGCTCATTATATCCAACTTGTTCTTTGTTCCACACATCTTGGTTGAACTGAGACTGCCAGGTAGCTACGCAATACCTTTATCCCCCCTATACAGGCTGAGTGTTCCTCTGTTTAAACCATTAAGTCTGTTCTCGGCTCTACCACAATGGATCAGGCCACATGCGGACAATAAAGGAATGGGTTTATATAGGCCTAGTGCTTTTCCAAGTCCTCAAAGAGCTTTAATATGTAAAAGGGAAGTCACCTCATCCGCGACCAACACTCACAGGGCCACACATGGAAAGCTTCAGTGAGACTCAGACCCAGGTGGTTTATACTTATAGAGCAGCCCCGTTGAACAGTATTGTTTCATCTAACAAAGGCCTGAGGTCTGGTCTGACTGTTCAAAGAGACAAGGAGTCGTGGTAGCTGTTTGTCTCCTCAGCATTATTGTTCCCCACAGTCTGGAACCAATGTTTCTACAGCATCTTGTATTTATTACCTTTCCTGGCTGGCTTAACGAGGTAGCATTGGGAGCTGACTGAGCCAGAGTAGAGCATCGTATTACACCTGACCTGTGCCTCTAAGGTCACAGCTAACTCAACGCCTCAACATGTCAGAGGGAGGTATCAGTGTGGGTGTGTTACAGTAATACGGCTGTGGCTCATGGGTAATGATGGACGACGAATAGGAAGAGAGTGGTAACAACAAGGAACCAATCAGAAACACCGCTCTGTAACACAAAACATCATCCACTAGTCAGAACCAATCAGAAACACTGCTCTATAACACAAAACATCATCCAGTAGATGTTTACTTAGGGCTGACATTTTCAGGATGATTAAGGAAGTCTTGTTTGAAGAGGGTGACATCTCTTTCAATGAGCCCAATCAGTGGTGTAAAAATACTTTAAAGTACTACTTAAGTAGTTTATAGGGTATCTGTACTTTACTTTATTATTTCTATTTTTCACAACTTTTACTTTCACTTCACTACATTCCTGAAGAAAATAACATATTTTTTATTCTGTACATTTTCCCTGACAGCCAAAAGTATTTGTTAAATTTTGAATGCATGGCAGGACAGGAAAATTGTCCAATTCATGCACTTATCAAGAGAACATCCCTGGTCATCCCTACTGCCTCTGATCTGCTGGACTCACTAAACAGAGAACATCCCTGGTCATCCCTACTGCCTCTGATCTGGAGGACTCACTAAACAGAGAACATCCCTGGTCATCTCTACTGCCTCTGATCTGGTGGACTCACTAAACAGAGAACATCACTGGTCATCCCTACTGACTCTGGATCATTATATAGACCAACAGGATCACTATATAGACCAACAGGATCACTATATAGACCAACAGGATCACTATATAGACCAACAGGATCACTATATAGACCAATCTGATCATTTTATAGACCAACAGCATCTTATACCGTCGAACAGGATCACTATATAGACCAACAGGATCACTATATAGACCAACAGGATCACTATATAGACCAACAGGATCACTATATAGACCAACAGGATCACTATATAGACCAACAGGATCACTATATAGACCAACAGGATCACTATATAGACCAACAGGATCACTATATAGACCAACAGGATTACAAAATAGACCAATCTGATCATTTTATAGACCAACAGCATCTTATACTGACGAACAGGATCACTATATAGAGCAATCACATCATTATACTGTATATACCAATATGATCACTATATAGACCCACAGGATCATTATATAGACCAACATGATCATTATACTGCGACCAACAGGTTCACTATATAGACCAATAATCAAATCAAATCAAACGTCAAATTTATTTATATAGCCCTTCGTACGTCAGGGCTGATATCTCAAAGTGCTGTGGCTGGTGAAACCCAGCCTCTGTAAAACCCCAAACAGCAAACACTGCAGGTGGTAAAAGCACGGTGGCTAGGAAAAACTCCCTAGAAAGGCCAAAACCTAGTGGAAGAAACCTAGAGAGGAACCGGGCTATGTGGGGTGGCTGAGTCCTCTCTCTGGCTGTGCCGGGTAGAGATTATAACAGAACATGACCAAGATGTTCTGACAAGCTCATAAATGACCAGCATGGTCAAATAATAATGAGGCAGAACAGTTGAAACTGGAGCAGCAGCACAGTCAGGTGGACTGGGGACAGCAAGGAGCCATCATGTCAGGTGTAGTCCTGGGAGCCGCGGTCCTAGGGGCCCAGGTCCTCCGAGAGAGAGCAGTTAAAGAGGTGGAATTAGAGCGAGCACATGTGGGTGGCTCAGTCCTCTTCCGGCTGTGCCGGGTGGAGATTATAGCAGCACGGGCTACTAAGATGTTCAAATGTCTGGTGCAAATGACCAGCATGGCTGAATAATAGTAAGGCAGTGAACAGCCGGAAACTGGAGCAGGAGCATGGGCCAGGTGGACTGCTGGGGACAGCAAGGAGTCCTCATGTCAGGTGAGTCCTGGGACATGGTCCTAGGGCCCAGGCCAGTTGAAACTGGAGCAGCAGCATGGCCAGTGCGGACTGGGGAC
>NW_025757096.1:0-5894 GCF_021184085.1 Oncorhynchus gorbuscha
TTACTATTGGTTCATTCTCTAGGCTACTATTGGTTCATTCTCTAGGTTACTATTGGTTCATTCTCTAGGCTACTGCAGACTACTATTGGTTCATTCTCTAGGCTACCATTGGTTCATTCTCTAGGCTACTGCAGACTATTATTGGTTCATTCTCTAGGCTACTATTGGTTCATTCTCTAGGCTACTGCAGACTACTATGGGTTCATTCTCTAGGCTACTATTGGTTCATTCTCTAGGCTACTATTGGTTAATTCTCTAGGCTACTATTGGTTCATTCTCTAGGCTACTGCAGACTACTATGGGTTCATTCTCTAGGCTACTATTGGTTCATTCTCTAGTCTACTGCAGACTACTATTGGTTCATTCTCTAGGCTACTGCAGACTACTATTGGTTCATTCTCTAGTCTACTATTGGTTCATTCTCTAGGCTACTGCAGACTACTATTGGTTCATTCTCTAGTCTACTATTGGTTCATTCTCTAGGCTACTATTGGTTCATTCTCTAGGCTACTATTGGTTCATTCTCTAGGTTACTATTGGTTCATTCTCTAGTCTACTGCAGACTACTATTGGTTCATTCTCTAGGCTACTGCAGACTACTATTGGTTCATTCTCTAGGCTACTGCAGACTACTATTGGTTCATTCTCTAGTCTACTGCAGACTACTATTGGTTCATTCTCTAGTCTACTGCAGACTACTATTGGTTCATTCTCTAGTCTACTGCAGACTACTATTGGTTCATTCTCTAGGCTACTGCAGACTACTATTGGTTAATTCTCTAGGCTACTATTGGTTCATTCTCTAGTCTACTGCAGACTACTATTGGTTAATTCTCTAGGCTACTATTGGTTCATTCTCTAGGCTACTGCAGACTACTATTGGTTCATTCTCTAGGCTGCTATTGGTTCATTCTCTAGTCTACTGCAGACTACTATGGGTTCATTCTCTAGGCTACTATTGGTTCATTCTCTAGTCTACTGCAGACTACTATTGGTTCATTCTCTAGGCTACTATTGGTTCATTCTCTAGGTTACTATTGGTTCATTCTCTAGGTTACTATTGGTTCATTCTCTAGGCTACGATTGGTTCATTCTCTAGGTTACTATTGGTTCATTCTCTAGGCTACTGCAGACTACTATTGGTTCATTCTCTAGGCTACCATTGGTTCATTCTCTAGGCTACTGCAGACTATTATTGGTTCATTCTCTAGGCTACTATTGGTTCATTCTCTAGGCTACTGCAGACTACTATGGGTTCATTCTCTAGGCTACTATTGGTTCATTCTCTAGGCTACTATTGGTTAATTCTCTAGGCTACTATTGGTTCATTCTCTAGGCTACTGCAGACTACTATGGGTTCATTCTCTAGGCTACTATTGGTTCATTCTCTAGTCTACTGCAGACTACTATTGGTTCATTCTCTAGGCTACTGCAGACTACTATTGGTTCATTCTCTAGTCTACTATTGGTTCATTCTCTAGGCTACTGCAGACTACTATTGGGTTCATTCTCTAGTCTACTATTGGTTCATTCTCTGAGGCTTCTACTATTGGTTCATTCTCCTGGCGGCTGCCGCAGACTGCTATGGGTTAAATTTCTCTAGGCTACCCCGAATTTACTGATTCATTCTCTCCCAGTCTACTGCAGACTACTATTGGTTCAGTTCTCTAGTCTACTGCAGGACTACTAAGGGGTCATTCTCTGGGAGCTACCGCAGACTACTATTGTTCATTCTCTAGTCTACTGCAAGACTACTTTTGGTTCATTCTCTAGGCTACTATTGGTTCATTCTCTAGTCTACTGCAGACCACTTGGCTGGTTCACATTCTAGGCTACTGTGCAGACTACTATTGGTTCATTCTCTAGGCTACTATTGGTTCATTCTCTAGTCTACTGCAGACTACTATTGGTTCATTCTCTAGGCTACTGCAGACTACTATTGGTTCATTCTCTAGTCTACTGCAGACTACTATTGGTTCATTCTCTAGTCTACTGCAGACTACTATTGGTTCATTCTCTAGTCTACTGCAGACTACTATTGGTTCATTCTCTAGTCTACTGCAGACTACTATTGGTTCATTCTCTAGGCTACTGCAGACTACTATTGGTTAATTCTCTAGGCTACTATTGGTTCATTCTCTAGTCTACTGCAGACTACTATTGGTTAATTCTCTAGGCTACTATTGGTTCATTCTCTAGTCTACTGCAGACTACTGTGGGTTCATTCTCTAGGCTACTATTGGTTCATTCTCTAGGTTACTATTGGTTCATTCTCTAGTCTACTGCAGACTACTGTGGGTTCATTCTGTAGGATACTGTGGGTTCATTCTGTAGTCTACTATGGGTTCATTCTGTAGTCTACTATGGTTTCATTCTGTAGGCTACTATGGGTTCATTCTGTAGTCTACTATGGGTTCATTCTATAGTCTACTATGGGTTCCATTCTGTAGGTTACTATGGGTTCATTCTGTAGGCTACTATGGGTTCATTCTGCGGGTTACTATGGGTTCATTCTGTAGGTTACTATGGGTTCATTCTGAAGCTACTGCAAGGTTCATTCTGTAGGTTACTGTGGGTTCATTCTGTAGGTTACTATGGGTTCATTCTGCAGGTTACTATGGGTTCATTCTGTAGGTTACTATGGGTTCATTCTGCAGGTTAATATGGGTTCATTCTGTAGGTCAATATGGGTTCATTCTGTAGGTTACTATGGGTTCATTCTGCAGGTTACTATGGGTTCATTCTGCAGGTTACTATGGGTTCATTCTGCAGGTTACTATGGGTTCATTCTGTAGGTCAATATGGGTTCATTCTGTAGGATACCATGGGTTCATTCTGTAGGTCAATATGGGTTCATTCTGTAGGATACCATGGGTTCATTCTGTAGGATACCATGGGTTCATTCTGTAGGTTACTATGGGTTCATTCTGTAGGTTACTATGGGTTCATTCTGCAGGTTACTATGGGTTCATTCTGCAGGTTACTATGGGTTCATTCTGTAGGTTACTATGGGTTCATTCTGTAGGTTACTATGGGTTCATTCTGCAGGTTACTATGGGTTCATTCTGCAGGTTACTATGGGTTCATTCTGTAGGTTACTATGGGTTCATTCTGTAGTCTACTATTGGTTCATTCTCTAGTCTACTGCAGACTACTATTGGTTCATTCTCTAGTCTACTGCAGACTACTATTGGTTCATTCTCTAGTCTACTGCAGACTACTATTGGTTCATTCTCTAGTCTACTGCAGACTACTATTGGTTCATTCTCTAGTCTACTGCAGACTACTATTGGTTCATTCTCTAGTCTACTGCAGACTACTATTGGTTCATTCTCTAGGCTACTGCAGACTACTATTGGTTCATTCTCTAGGCTACTATTGGTTCATTCTCTAGTCTACTGCAGACTACTGTGGGTTCATTCTCTAGGCTACTATTGGTTCATTCTCTAGTCTACTGCAGACTACTGTGGGTTCATTCTCTAGGCTACTATTGGTTCATTCTCTAGTCTACTGCAGGCTACTATTGGTTCATTCTCTAGGTTACTATTGGTTCATTCTCTAGTCTACTGCAGACTACTGTGGGTTCATTCTCTAGGCTACTATTGGTTCATTCTCTAGGTTACTATTGGTTCATTCTCTAGTCTACTGCAGACTACTGTGGGTTCATTCTGTAGGATACTGTGGGTTCATTCTGTAGGTTACTATGGGTTCATTCTGTAGGTTACTGTGGGTTCATTCTGTAGTCTACTATGGGTTCATTCTGTAGTCTACTATGGTTTCATTCTGTAGGCTACTATGGGTTCATTCTGTAGTCTACTATGGGTTCATTCTGTAGTCTACTATGGGTTCATTCTGTAGGTTACTATGGGTTCATTCTGTAGGCTACTATGGGTTCATTCTGCGGGTTACTATGGGTTCATTCTGTAGGTTACTATGGGTTCATTCTGTAGGCTACTATGGGTTCATTCTGTAGGTTACTGTGGGTTCATTCTGTAGGTTACTATGGGTTCATTCTGTAGGTTACTATGGGTTCATTCTGTAGGTTACTATGGGTTCATTCTGCAGGTTAATATGGGTTCATTCTGTAGGTCAATATGGGTTCATTCTGTAGGTTACTATGGGTTCATTCTGCAGGTTACTATGGGTTCATTCTGCAGGTTACTATGGGTTCATTCTGCAGGTTACTATGGGTTCATTCTGTAGGTCAATATGGGTTCATTCTGTAGGATACCATGGGTTCATTCTGTAGGTCAATATGGGTTCATTCTGTAGGATACCATGGGTTCATTCTGTAGGATACCATGGGTTCATTCTGTAGGTTACTATGGGTTCATTCTGTAGGTTACTATGGGTTCATTCTGCAGGTTACTATGGGTTCATTCTGCAGGTTACTATGGGTTCATTCTGTAGGTTACTATGGGTTCATTCTGTAGGTTACTATGGGTTCATTCTGCAGGTTACTATGGGTTCATTCTGCAGGTTACTATGGGTTCATTCTGTAGGTTACTATGGGTTCATTCTGTAGTCTACTATGGGTTCATTCTGTAGGATACCATGGGTTCATTCTGTAGGTTACTATGGGTTCATTCTGTAGTCTACTATGGGTTCATTCTGTAGGATACCATGGGTTCATTCTGTAGGTTACTATGGGTTCATTCTGTAGTCTACTATGGGTTCATTCTGTAGGATACCATGGGTTCATTCTGTAGGTTACTATGGGTTAATTCTGTAGTCTACTATGGGTTCATTCTGTAGGTTACTATGGGTTCATTCTGCAGGTTACTATGGGTTCATTCTGTAGGTTACTATGGGTTCATTCTGTAGGTTACTATGGGTTCATTCTGTAGGTTACTATGGGTTCATTCTGTAGGTTACTATGGGTTCATTCTGTAGTCTACTGTGGGTTCATTCTGTAGTCTACTATGGGTTCATTCTGTAGGTTACTATGGGTTCATTCTGCAGGTTACTATGGGTTCATTCTGTAGTCTACTATGGGTTCATTCTGTAGGTTACTATGGGTTCATTCTGTAGGTTACTATGGGTTCATTCTGTAGTCTACTATGGGTTCATTCTGTAGGTTACTATGGGTTCATTCTGTAGGTTTACTATGGGTTCATTCTGTAGTCTACTATGGGTTCATTCTGCAGGTTACTATGGGTTGCATTCTGTAGGTTACTATGGGTTCATTCTGTAGTCTACTATGGGTGGCCCATTCTGTAGTTCTTTATGGGTTCATTCTGTAAGGTTACTATGGGTTCATTCTGTAGTCTACTATCGGTTCATTCTGTAGGTTACTATGGGTTCATTCTAGATTACTATGGGTTCATTCTGTAGGTTACTATGGGTTCATTCTGTAGTCTACTATGGGTTCATTCCAGGTTACTATGGGTTCATTCTGCAGGTTGCTATGGGTTCATTCTGTAGTCTACTATGGGTTCATTCGGTAGGTTACTATGGGTTCATTCTGTAGGTTACTATGGGTTTATCTGTAGTCTACTATGGGTTCATTCTAGTGGTTAATATGGGTTCATTCTGTAGGTTACTGTGGATTTTGCACTATGACTGTATGGAAGTAGTTGGTTGGCAGTGGCAGTCTACATTATACGCAGGGCATTATGATATGGATATAATTTACAGGGAAAATATACATATTGGCAAATTAAAAATATGTGCTCACAGATACACTCCATGACCAAAGGTATGTGGACACCTGCTCGTCAAACATCTCATTTCAAAATATGGAGTTGGTCCCCCCTTTGTTGCGATAACAGCCTCCACTTTTCTGGGAAGGCTTTTCACTAGATGTTGGAACATTGCTGCTATAACAGCCTCCACTCTTCTGGGAAGGCTTTTCACTAGATGTTGGAACATTGCTGCTATAACAGCCTCCACTC
>NW_025757097.1:0-5894 GCF_021184085.1 Oncorhynchus gorbuscha
ACAAAACATTAAGAACACCTATATATATATATACACATAGAAGGTGTCAATGGCATGGCCATTATATAGAAGGTGTTCTTAATGTTTTGTACACTCAGTGTATGTGCAACTGCCTATTTCTTCCCCCAGCACAGTTTCCTTTCACTCTCTAGTTCCCACACGCACAGTCACGCTGTATATTTCTTTAGCGACATATTAAGTAACAGTTTCATGCTCCATTGGAAATTGTTGCGTGTTGAGATTAGTGTGACGTGAACCCAGAGATTCAGCTGTTTAAACACGCAGGAATCCACATCCGCCAGATCCTCGATATCGCTTAGCTCAGCTTCACAATCAAAGCAGTGGGTCAAGTTAGTTGAAGGGGTGAGAGGCCTAGTGGACAGGGTCAGGGTCAAGTTAGTTGGAGGGGCGAGAGGCCGAGTGGACAGGGTCAGGATCAGGGTAGTTGGAGGGGTGAGAGGCCTAGTGGACAGGGTCAGGGTCAGGTTAGTTGGAGGGGTGAGAGGCCTAGTGGACAGGGTCAGGGTCGGGTTAGTTGGAGGGGTGAGAGGCCTAGTGGACAGGGACAGGTTAGTTGAAGGGGTGAGAGGCCTAGTGGACAGGGTCAGGTTAGTTGGAGGGGTGAGAGGCCTAGTGGACAGGGTCAGGGTCAGGTTAGTTGGAGGGGTGAGAGGCCTAGTGGACAGGGTCAGGTTAGTTGGAGGGGTGAGAGGCCTAGTGGACAGGGTCAGGGTCAGGTTAGTTGGAGGGGTGAGAGGCCTAGTGGACAGGGTCAGGTTTGTTGGAGGGGTGAGAGGCCTAGTGGACAGGGTCAGGGTCAGGTTAGTTGGAGGGGTGAGAGGCCTAGTAGACAGGGTCAGGGTCAGGTTAGTTGGAGGGGTGAGAGGCCTAGTGGACAGGGTCAGGGTCAGGTTAGTTGGAGGGGTGAGAAGCCTAGTGGACAGGGTCAGGGTCAGGTTAGTTGGAGGGGTGAGAGGCCTAGTGGACAGGGTCAAGGTCAGGTTAGTTGGAGGGGTGAGAGGCCTAGTGGACAGGGTCAGGTTTGTTGGAGGGGTGAGAGGCCTAGTGGACAGGGTCAGGGTCAGGTTAGTTGGAGGGGTGAGAGGCCTAGTAGACAGGGTCAGGTTAGTTGGAGGGGTGAGAGGCCTAGTGGACAGGGTCAGGGTCAGGTTAGTTGGAGGGGTGAGAAGCCTAGTGGACAGGGTCAAGTTAGTTGGAGGGGCTAGAGGCCTAGTGGACAGGGTCAAGGTCAGGTTAGCTGGAGGGGTGAGAGGCCTAGTGGACAGGGTCAGGTTTGTTGGAGGGGTGAGAGGCCTAGTGGACAGGGTCAGGTTAGTTGAAGGGGTGAGAGGCCTAGTGGACAGGGTCAAGGTTAGTTGAAGGGGTGAGAGGCCTAGTGGACAGGGTCAGGTTAGTTGAAGGGGTGAAATGTATTATTTATTTATATATATATATATATATATATATTTTTTTTTTCCTAATTAATGAAAAAAGCATTTAATCAACAATGGCATTATTTTAAATTAACTCTGCCAACTAGTGACTTTCTTCACAACTGCCCCCAGTTTGACACCAAAAACATTGACAACAAATACATATTGACATAGTCTACTAAATAGAAGTGTGTATAAAACGAAATCATGGATATTTTATATTTTCATACTGAAACGCCAATGTTATTCTCTAAATTGATGATTTATATTTAAGATGATGTTTTACAGCTTTTTCTTATTTAAAAAAATAAAATAAAATAATTATTTAATATATTTCACATGTGATAAGGCCAGCGATTTTTTTTTTAACCTTTATTTAACTAGGGAAGTAAGTTAAGAACAAATTTTTATTTTCAATGACGGGCTAGGAACAGTGGGTTAACTGCCTGTTCAGGGGCAGAACGACAGATTTGTACCTTGTCAGCTCGGGGATTTGAACTTGCAACCTTCCGATTACTAGTCCAATGCTCTAACCACTAGGCTAACCTGCTGCCCCAATAACAATAATAACAGACACATGTGATCATCTGAAATACCCCAAAGGGCCACTAGATGTCTGGTGATAAATGACATAAAATCCTTGAAAGATACCAAAATTCTGGTAGGTTACTGGTAAAATGTGAAAGCTTTCAGTAGTATACCCTCCATTTGCAACCTTAACTGTACTTGCTTGGAGAGATTCTTGGGATGCTTGTGGTATAGTGAGAGGTGGTATGATGGTCATACTATGATAGGTAGTATAGATGTGTAGTGAGAGGTGGTATGATGGTAGTACTATGATATGTAGTATAGATGTGTAGTGAGAGGTGGTATGATGGTAGTACTATGATAGGTAGTATAGATGTGTAGTGAGAGGTGGTATGATGGTAGTACTATGATATGTAGTATAGATGTGTAGTGAGAGGTGGTATGATGGTAGTACTATGATAGGTAGTATAGATGTGTAGTGAGAGGTGGTATGATGGTAGTACTATGATAGGTAGTATAGATGTGTAGTGAGAGGTGGTATGATGGTAGTACTATGATAGGTAGTATAGATGTGTAGTGAGAGGTGGTATGATGGTAGTACTATGATAGGCAGTAGAGATTTGTAGTGAGAGGTGGTATGATGGTAGTACTATGATAGGTAGTAGAGAAGTGTAGTGAGAGGTGGTATGATGGTAGTACCATGATAGGTAGTATAGATGTGTAGTTAGAGGTGGTATAATGGTAGTACTATGATAGGTAGTGTAGATGTGTAGTGAGAGGTGGTATGATGGTAGTACTATGATAGGTAGTATAGATGTGTACTATGATAGGTCACGTTATGTACTGGCCTCAGCCCAGTTTATACTGTCTGGTGTGTTGATACTATATATATAAATACCATGTTTGTGAAGCATAGTTACATACAGGTACATGGATATGTGTGTGTGTGTGTGTGTGTGTGTAATGTGTGTGTGTGTGTAATAATGTGTGTGTGTGTGTGTGTGTGTGTGTAATGTGTGTGTGTGTGTGTGTGTGTGTGTGTGTGTGTGTGTGTGTGTGAGAGAATATTAAGAGAAGTGAAGAGAGACAGAGACAGAGAGAGAGACAGAGAGAGAGAGACAGAGAGAGAGACAGAGAGAGAGAGAGGGAGAGAGACAGGGACAGAGAGAGAGACAGAGAGAGACAGAGAGAGAGACAGAGAGAGAGAAAAGACAGAGACAGGGAGAGAGAAGCAGAGAGAGACAGAGAGAGAGAGACAGAGAGAGACAAGGAGAGAGAGAGAGACAGAGAGAGACAGAGAGAGAGACAAGAGAGAGACAGAGAGGAGAGAAGAGACAGAGAGACAGAGAGAGACAGAAGACAGAGAGACAGAGAGACAGAAGAGAGACAAAGAGACAGAGAGAGGGAGCAGAGAGACAAGGAGAAGACAAGAGAGAGACAGAGAGAGAGAGACAGAGAGAGAGAGACAGGGAGAGAGAGAGAGACAGAGAGAGACAGAGAGAGAGACAGAGAGAGACAGAGAGAGGGAGAGAGACAGAGAGACAGAGAGAGAGAGACAGAGAGAGAGAGAGAGAGACAGAGAGACAGAGAGAGAGGGAGACAGGGAGAGAGAGACAGAGAGAGAGACAAAGAGAGACAGAGAGAGAGAGGGAGACAGAGAGAGAGACAGGGAGAGAGAGACAAAGAGAGACAGAGAGAGAGAGGGAGACAGAGAGAGTAAAAAGAAAGGGGGAGGATAAAGAGATGGGAGAGCCTGTTCAGATTCATTTCTTTGCACATGTCCTGGTTGAAAAACCGTAGTGTTTCCACTCTTTGCTCCATTTCGCCTAGCATCCGGCACGTTCTTGGGTCCAACGTGTTGAGACGCGAGGCGGTTTCTTGGTTCCGTGGTTCTAAACAGAAGGGCCATTTTCTTCATGGACACACCCACTTTTCTGTGTTCAATTTGGTCCTATAGTATAAAAGATCTTTGGTTTCTTTATTAATTTACCATTTCCGTAATAGATGGGTTAGCTGACAACGTCCTGAACACTACAGGCTTCAAAGGGACAGAAGTCCATGTTTGGTGGTTCTGGATGGCCAGATAGCGGGCAACAAGACGATGTCATGTAGCGAATCGTTTTCAGCAAGTTTGAACTTGTTCTTGATACAAGGTCTTGTTTTGACTGATGTCACATCTATGCTAATATGGCAACAAAAAAAAATGCTAGCTAGCTAACCAACAACTGTATTTGAGAGACAGCAAGTGCTCATTGTGCAAATATATTTACGTTTTCAAAAAACAATAGGCACGAAATATAGTTTACATGTTATCAACAATCTAAGCCAACCCCGTCTGTTTTGCCCCATAGTTGCGCACTCGTGCTTTTTGTTGCTAAACAACCTACCCGTCTATAGGACCTCTTCCGGTTTCCACTAATTACCACAGCCACAAAGTAAAATTGGCTATATGTTTAAAATGCATGTAAACACAAATTAGCTTACTTTAAGGTTAGGCATAGGGTTAGTGGTGTGATTAAGGTTATGGTTAGGTTTAAATCCCATTTTAAGAAGAGAATTTGTTGAAATAGGTGGTGTTTATGACTTTGTGACTGTGGTAACTATTGACAACCACCATTTCCTTGTGTTGGTCTCCCTTGTAGCACTCGAGACGTGATTGGACGTCTGTTTAGGGAATGTGTCATGTGACTTTCTGACAATCTTCTCATTGGAGGAGGATACCCAGCTGACCTTGTCTGTTTTTATTGGCTTATTTACTTCTTACACAAACAACTAATCAAATGAAAGTTGGTTTGAGCTTCAGCGTTTCAAAATGAAAAGTAATGTGTTGTTGTTTTTATTGTTTTTTTGCCATGTTGTTGTTTTACTTTTGTTTCTTTTTGGCAAAAAAATTGGTACCTTTTTGGTTTTTAAATGAACAGAATTCAATCAGGATTCCTTTGTTGAAACGTGACTGTTGTTTGACGTCTTGTCAATAGAAGCCCGTAACGCTGGACAACCAACTCAGGCAGAGAAAACGTAAACACGTCCACAAACCCAATGGTTAAGTTTCACCTCGATTCAATGTGGATGTTCGATATGGATTATTACCATTTTGACTGATTATATTTATATAATAAATATAATGTATGGTATGGATTATTATTCTGATATTTGTATATGCTAGAGATGGCTGCATGCCCTCAAAATGGAGGTTGAGTAAGGGTAAAGGGGTTGTCCTGGTGCTGCAGTGAAGTAGCATTATCTATCTAAAATGACCAGCTGACAGACAAACATACAGTCACTCACTCTGACCTCTCACCTTTGACCCCTACACACTGAAGGGCCAGGGATGGGTCTTCTGTTAGCTGGGGTTCATTAAATGTTGTCTGTCCACTGGTCACAACACACAGCCTAGTGGTTAAACACACACCTGGGAGTGGGACTCTGGTCAAACTGGACCTGTGGGGACATTTGCATGGCTGACTGCCAGGCACTCGGGGAAAGAACTGAGACACAACACAAGAGCTGTTAAGGCAGGCAAGGAAAGACATGATAGCCATAGCAAGCCAGAACCATCCAACAACCAACTCCTGTTGTAAAGATGCTGTATTAAAACAGCACCTACCCCAGTGTCTGTCACTGTCCTCAATACCAAACCAAATGGTCAGTGTATTAGAGATCTGTAAGAACACAACTCTTAAGAAGAAAAAAATAAAAGAAACCTTGAAATATCTTCAAGAAATGGGCAAATAAATGTGCTTAAAGTTTTAAAATGTTGCCAATTAATAATCTATAAAATATTGTAGGCTACTTCTGTAATATAATATTTCAAACACATATACATAGCCCATATATCCCCCACTCCTCAACCCAACTGACAGTGTTTAATAAAAGAGGGAGCCAACCAAAAACAAAGACGTTGTCATGGTTTCAGCACCAAGACAGGACATG
>NW_025757098.1:0-5894 GCF_021184085.1 Oncorhynchus gorbuscha
TAGAGAGGAGTAATTCAGGAGAGACTAGAGAGGAGTAATTCAGGAGAGACTAGAGAGGAGTAATTCAGGAGAGACTAGAGAGGAGTAATTCAGGAGAGACTAGAGAGGAGTAATTCAGGAGAGACTAAAGAGGAGTAATTTAGGAGAGACTAAAGAGGAGTAATTCAGGAGAGACTAAAGAGAGTAATTTAGGAGAGACTAAAGAGGACAATTTAGGAGAGACTAAAGAGGAGTAATTTAGGAGAGACTAGGAGTAATTTAGGAGAGACTAGAGAGGAGTAATTAGGAGAGACTAAAGAGGAGTAATTTAGGAGAGACTAGAGAGGAGTAATTCAGGAGAGACTAGAGAGGAGTAATTCAGGAGAGACTAGAGAGGAGTAATTCAGGAGAGACTAGAGAGGAGTAATTCAGGAGAGACTAGTGAGGAGTAATTAGACTAGAGGAGTAATTCAGGAGAGACTAAAGAGGAGTAATAATTCAGGAGAGACTAAAGAGGAGTAATTTAGAGAGGAGGAGAGACTAAAGAGGAGTAATTTAGGAGAGACTAAAGAGGAGTAATTTAGGAGAGACTAAAGAGGAGTAATTTAGGAGAGACTAAAGAGGAGTAATTTAGGAGAGACTAGAGAGGAGTAATTTAGGAGAGACTAGAGAGGAGTAATTTAGGAGAGACTAAAGAGGAGTAATTCAGGAGAGACTAGAGAGGAGTAATTCAGGAGAGACTAGAGAGGAGTAATTCAGGAGAGACTAGAGAGGAGTAATTCAGAGAGACTAGGAGAGGAGGAGAGACTAGAGAGGAGTAATTCAGGAGAGACTAGAGAGGAGTAATTCAGGAGAGACTAGAGAGGAGTAATTCAGGAGAGACTAGAGAGGAGTAATTCAGGAGAGACTAGAGAGGAGTAATTCAGGAGAGACTAGAGAGGAGTAAATCAGGAGAGACTAGAGAGGAGTAATTCAGGAGAGACTAGAGAGGAGTAATTCAGGAGAGACTAGAGAGGAGTAATTCAGGAGAGACTAGAGAGGAGTAATTCAGGAGAGACTAGACTAAAGAGGAGTAATTTAGGAGAGACAAAGAGGAGTAATTTCAGAGAGACTAAAGAGGAGTAATTTAGGAGAGACTAGAGAGGAGTAATTTAGGAGAGACTAGAGAGGAGTAATTTAGGAGAGACTAAAGAGGAGTAATTTAGGAGAGACTAGAGAGGAGTAATTCAGGAGAGACTAGAGAGGAGTAATTCAGGAGAGACTAGAGAGGAGTAATTCAGGAGAGACTAGAGAGGAGTAATTCAGGAGAGACTAGAGAGGAGTAATTCAGGAGAGACTAAAGAGGAGTAATTTAGGAGAGACTAAAGAGGAGTAATTTAGGAGAGACTAAAGAGGAGTAATTTAGGAGAGACTAAAGAGGAGTAATTTAGGAGAGACTAAAGAGGAGTAATTTAGGAGAGACTAAAGAGGAGTAATTTAGAGAGACTAGAGAGGAGTAATTAAGGAGAGACTAATTTAGAGAGACTAAAGTAATTTAGGAGAGACTAGAGAGGAGTAATTCAGGAGAGACTAGAGAGGAGTAATTCAGGAGAGACTAGAGAGGAGTAATTCAGGAGAGACTAGAGAGGAGTAATTCAGGAGAGACTAAAGAGGAGTAATTTAGGAGAGACTAAAGAGGAGTAATTTAGGAGAGACTAAAGAGGAGTAATTCAGGAGAGACTAGAGAGGAGTAATTCAGGAGAGACTAGAGAGGAGTAATTCAGGAGAGACTAGTGAGGAGTAATTCAGGAGAGACTAGAGAGGAGTAATTCAGGAGAGACTAGAGAGGAGTAATTCAGGAGAGACTAGAGAGTAAATCAGGAAATCAGGTAGAGACTAGAGAGAGTAATTCAGGAGAGGAGTAATTCAGGAGAGACTAAAGAGGAGTAAATCAGGAGAGACTAGAGAGTAATTCAGGAGAGACTAGAGAGGAGTAAATCAGGAGAGACTAGAGAGGAGTAAATTCAGGAGAGACTAAAGAGGAGTAATTAGGAGAGACAGGGAGAGACTAGAGAGGAGTAATTCAGGAGAGACTAAAGAGGAGTAATTCAGGAGAGACTAGAGAGGAGTAATTCAGGAGAGACTAAAGAGGAGTAATTTAGGAGAGACTAAAGAGGAGTAATTTAGGAGAGACTAAAGAGGAGTAATTCAGGAGAGAGACTAGAGAGAGACTAGGAGAGACTAAAGAGGAGTAATTTAGGAGAGACTAGAGAGGAGTAATTTAGGAGAGACTAAGGAGTAATTCAGGAGACTAAGTAAATTCAGGAGAGACTAGAGAGGAGTAATTCAGGAGAGACTAAAGAGGAGTAATTTAGGAGAGAGAGTGAGGAGTAAGAGGAGACTAGAGGAGTAATTAGGAGAGACTAGAGAGAGTAATTCAGGAGAGACTAGTGAGGAGAGGAGTAAGACAGGAGAGACTAGAGAGGAGTAATTCAGGAGAGACTAGAGAGGAGTAACTAGAGGAGAGACTAGAGAGGAGTAATTCAGGAGAGACTCAAAGAGGAGTAATTTAGGAGAGACTAGAGAGGAGTAATTCAGGAGAGACTAGAGAGGAGTAATTCAAGGAGAGACTAGACTAGAGGAGTAATTCAGGAGAGACTAAAGAGGAGTAATTTAGGAGAGACTAATTCAGGAGAGACTAAAGAGGAGTAATTAGGAGAGACTAGGAGAGTAATTTAGGAGAGACTAAGAGGAGTAATTTAGGAGAGACTAAAGAGAGTAATTTAGAGAGACTAGAGAGGAGTAATTCAGGAGAGACTAAAGAGGAGTAATTTAGGAGAGACTAAAGAGGAGTAATTTAGGAGAGACTAAAGAGGAGTAATTTAGGAGAGACTAGAGAGGAGTAATTTAGGAGAGACTAGAGAGGAGTAATTTAGGAGAGACTAAAGAGGAGTAATTTAGGAGAGACTAGAGAGGAGTAATTCAGGAGAGACTAGAGTAATTCAGGAGAGACTAGAGGAGGACTAAAAGAGGAGTAATTAGAGAGACAGGAGAGACTAGAGGAGAGATTAAAGAGGAGTAATTTAATTCAGGAGAGACTAGAGAGGAGTAATTCAGGAGAGACTAAAGAGGAGTAATTTAGGAGAGACTAAAGGAGTAATTAGGAGAGACTAAAGAGGAGTAATTCAGGAGAGACTAGAGAGGAGTAATTCAGGAGAGACTAGAGAGGAGTAATTCAGGAGAGACTAAAGAGGAGTAATTTAGGAGAGACTAAGAGGAGTAATTTAGGAGAGACTAAAGAGGAGTAATTTAGGAGAGACTAAAGAGGAGTAATTTAGGAGAGACTAGAGAGGAGTAATTCAGGAGAGACTAGAGAGGAGTAATTCAGGAGAGACTAAAGAGGAGTAATTCAGGAGAGACTAGAGAGGAGTAATTCAGGGAAATCAGGAGAGACTTAGAGAGGATTAATTCAGGAGAGACTAGAGAGGATTAATTCAGGAGAGACTAGGAGTAATTTAGGAGAGACTAGAGAGGAGTAAATCAGGAGAGACTAGAGAGGAGTAATTTAGGAGAGACTAGAGAGGGAGTAATTTAGGAGAGACTAGAGAGGAGTAAATCAGGAGAGACTTAGAGAGGAGTAAATCAGATTTTGTCCTTCCTGTGCATTAGCTGTCTGTTTGATGTGTCTGTAAAACACAACTTTCTGTAGTTCGTGGTGACTCTGTGTGTCTCTCTGCCGTGATGCAGAGAACGTTAATTAAAACAGTGAAACAACCCAGGAGGCAGAGACTGATACCTACCAATCTACAGTTATCAACTTTCATATGAAACACCTGTGTTAGGAAACTAAGCAGACAATGTGCTGGTAAATCTAGTATCCTGCCCTATATAAAGGGGCGGCAGGGTAGCCTAGTGGTTAGAGCGTTGGACTAGTAACCGGAAGGAAGGTACAAATCTGTCGTTCTGCCCCTGAACAGGCAGTTAAATCCACTGTTCCCAGGCCGTCATTGAAAATAAGAATTTGTTCTTAACTGACTTGCCTCGTTAAATAAAGGTAAAATAAAAATAAAATAAAAAATAACAACATGCCAGTAGTAAACTATATAAAAAAACATGATGCCATTTCAGAAGAGGCCAGAGGAGGCCAGAAGAGGCCAGAGGAGGACAGGGGAGGACAGGGGAGGCCAGAGGACAGGGGAGGCCAGAGGACAGGGGAGGCCAGAATAGGCCAGAGGAGTCCAGAGGAGGCCAGAAGAGGCCAGAAGAGGACAGGGGAGGCCAGAGGACAGGGGAGGCCAGAATAGAATAGAATAGAAAGATGAAAGGAAAGTAGACTATACGGAGAGGAGGTGGAGGAGAGAAGGAGGAGAGGAGGAGGAGAGGAGAGAAGGAGGAGAAGAGGAGGTGTAGGTGTGGGTAAGGTGGTACTATACCTCTGTTGTAGATGTTTGTAGGGTCTGAGGAGGCGATGTGGGGTCTAGGGGGACGGTGGTGTCTGGTGGGGCGGGGGGCAGGGGTGGTGTATGGAGGGAAGGTGGTGGGGAAGTCTGGCGACACACACACATAAATGGACACAGACGAAACAAAAAAGAAAATAAACTCAAGGTGAAAACATAAACACATCAACATGTAAACATGTTGGTCCCCTCCTTTGCTGCTATAACAGCCTCCGCCGTCCTGGGAAGGCTTTCCACTAGATGTTGGAACATTGCTGCTATAACAGCCTCCACTCTTCTGGGAAGGCTTTCCCACTAGATGATGGAACATTGCTGCTATAACAGCCTCCACAGTCACATGGGTCAAACCTGAAGTCACATTGTCAAAACTCTTCACACAGTCAGCGAAAGAGAAGGGTACGTGGACCAAACGGTGAATCGATTTTCATTGTTTTCACACAAAATGCATTCAATGACCACATTCCCCTGAAATCCATGACCTCTATTCTCATTTATACTCCACCACCTGCTAAACTATATATTTGCAGGATGTGTTTTCAAACGCAAACACACCGTGTCCAAAACTGTTAAAAACACATTCAACACAGAATGATGACAAATGTCATGTATTTCTGCAGGAACCAGACTGAAACAAATAGAAAATCTCAGCAGAATATTTAATCATTCCAAAACACGGCTCATTGCAATGTCAGCTGAAAGCCGACGCAAGTGTCCTGTTTTTAGTCTAGTTACCGAACAGATAAAAGACGACAACTTCGGAATGATTTAGTTTGGAAACATGGATCAAAGAAGACCCAAGTGGAGAAAGAAGAGTGGCAGGGAGAGGGAGAGGGAGAGGGAGACAGGTTGGTGGGGAGAGAAGAGAGGCAGGGAGAGGGAGACAGGTCGGTGGGGAGAGAAGAGAGGCAGGGAGAGGGAGACAGGTTGGTGGGGAGAGAAGAGAGGCAGGGAGAGGGAGACAGGTTGGTGGGGAGAGAAGAGTGGCAGGGAGAGGGAGACAGGTTGGTGGGGAGAGAAGAGAGGCAGGGAGAGGGAGACAGGTTGGTGAGGGAAAGAATAGTGGCAGGGATAAGACAGGAAACACAGGGATAAATACACTGGGACATTTCGCCTCACTGCAAACCTGTCCTCACCTGGCACAACCCTTCCATAGAGGTCATCCAGTAATGTAATGAGAAGCTCGGTGTTGTACGGCCTAACCCTTCCATAGAGGTCATCCAGTAATGTAATGAGAAGCTCGGTGTTGTATGGCCTAACCCTTCCATAGAGGTCATCCAGTAATGTAATGAGAAGCTCGGTGTTGTATGGCCTAACCCTTCCATAGAGGTCATCCAGTAATGTAATGAGAAGCTCGGTGTTGTATGGCCTAACCCTTCCATAGAGGTCATCCAGTAATGTAATGAGAAGCTCGGTGTTGTATGGCCTAACCCTTCCATAGAGGTCATCCAGTAATGTAATGAGAAGCTCGGTGTTGTATGG
>NW_025757099.1:0-5891 GCF_021184085.1 Oncorhynchus gorbuscha
AGAGGGAAACAGACAGATATATAAAGAGAGAGAAACAGACAGATAGATATATAAAGAGAGAGAAACAGACAGATATATAAAGAGAGAGAAACAGACAGATATATAAAGAGAGGGAAACAGACAGATATATAAAAGAGAGAAACAGACAGATATATAAAGAGAGAAACAGACAGATATATAAAGAGAGAGAAACAGACAGATATATAAAAGAGAGAAACAGACAGATATATAAAGAGAGAGAAACAGACAGATATATAAAAGAGGGAAACAGACAGATATATAAAGAGAGAGAAACAGACAGATATATAAGAGAGAAACAGACAGATATATAAAGAGAGAGAAACAGACAGATATATAAAGAGAGAGAAACAGACAGAAATAAAGAGAAACAGACAGATATATAAAGAGAGAAACAGACACATATATAAAAGAGAGAAACAGACAGATATATAAAGAGAGAGAAACAGACAGATATATAAAGAGAGAGAAACAGACAGATATATAAAGAGAGAGAAACAGACAGATATATAAAAGAGAGAGAAACAGACAGATATATAGAAACAGACAGATATATAAAGAGAAACAGACACATATATAAAGAGAGAGAAACAGACAGATATATAAAGAGAGAAACAGACAGATATATAAGAGAAACAGACAGATATATAAAGAGAGAAAAACAGACAGATATATATATAAAGAAACAGACAGATATAGAGAAACAGACAGATATATAAAGAGAGAGAAACAGATATATAAAGAGAGAGAAACAGACAGATATATAAAAGAGGGAAACAGACAGATATATAAAGAGAGAGAAACAGACAGATATATAAAGAGAGGGAAACAGACAGATGTATAAAGAGAGAAACAGACAGATATATAAAGAGAGAGAAACAGACACATATATAAAGAGAGAGAAACAGACAGATATATAAAGAGAGAGAAACAGACAGATATATAAAGAGAGAGAAACAGACAGATATATAAAGAGAGAAACAGACAGATATAAAGAGAGAGAAACAGACAGATATATAAAGAGAGAGAAACAGACAGATATATAAAGAGAGAAACAGACAGATATATAATAGAGAGGGAAACAGATATATAAAGAGAGAAACAGACAGATATATAAAGAGAGAGAAACAGACAGATATATAAAGAGAGAGAAACAGACAGATATATAAATAGAGAAACAGACAGATATATAAAGAGAGAGAAACAGACAGATATATAAAAGAGAGAAACAGACAGATATATAAAGAGAGAGAAACAGACAGATATATAAAGAGAGAGAAACAGACAGATATATAAAGAGAGAAACAGACAGATATATAAAGAGAGAGAAACAGACAGATATATAAAGAGAGAGAAACAGACAGATATATAAAGAGAGAGAAACAGACAGATATATAAAGAGAGAGAAACAGACAGATATATAAAAGAGAGAAACAGACACATATATAAAGAGAGAGAAACAGACAGATATATAAAGAGAGAGAAACAGACAGATATATAAAGAGAGAGAAACAGACAGATATATAAAGAGAGAAACAGACAGATATATAAAGAGAGAGAAACAGACAGATATATAAAGAGAGAAACAGACAGATATATAAAGAAACAGACATATATATAAAGAGAGAAACAGACAGATATATAAAGAGAGAGAAACAGACAGATATATAAAGAGAGAGAAACAGACAGATATATAAAAAGAGAGAGAAACAGACAGATATATAAAGAGAGAGAAAGACAGATATATAAAGAGAGAGAAACAGACAGATATATAAAGAGAGAGAAACAGACAGATATATAAAGAGAGAGAAAAGACAGATATATAAAGAGAGAGAAACAGACAGATATATAATAAACAAAGATATAAAGAGAAACAGACAGATATATAAAGAGAGAGAAACAGACAGATATATAAAGAGAGAAACAGACAGATATATAAAGAGAGAAACAGACAGATATATAAAGAGAGAGAAACAGACAGATATATAAAGAGAGAGAAACAGACAGATATATAAAGAGAGAGAAACAGACAGATATATAAAGAGAGAAACAGACAGATATATAAACAGACAGATATATAAAGAGGAGAAACAGACAGATATATAAAGAGAGAGAAACAGACAGATATATAAAGAGAGAGAAACAGACAGATATATAAAGAGAGAAACAGACAGATATATAAAGAGAGAAACAGACAGATATATAAAGAGAGAGAAACAGACAGATATATAAAGAGAGAGAAACAGACAGATATATAAAGAGAGAGAAACAGACAGATATATAAAAGAGAGAGATATATAAAGAAACAGACAGATATATAAAGAGAGAAACAGACAGATATATAAAGAGAGAGAAACAGACAGAGAGAAACAGACAGATATATAAAGAGAAAGAAACAGACAGATATATAAAGAGAGAAACAGACAGATATATAAAGAGAGAGAAACAGACAGATATATAAAGAGAGAGAAACAGACAGATATATAAAAGAGAGAAACAGACAGATATATAAAGAGGGAAACAGACAGATATATAAAAGAGAGAGAAACAGACAGATATATAAAGAGAGAGAAACAGACAGATATATAAAGAGAGAGAAACAGACAGATATATAAAGAGAGAAACAGACAGAGAAACAGACAGATATATAAAGAGAGAGAAACAGACAGATATATAAAGAGAGAGAAACAGACAGATATATAAAGAGAGAAACAGACAGATATATAAAGAGAGAGAAACAGACAGATATATAAAGAGAGAAACAGACACATATATAAAGAGAGAGAAACAGACAGATATATAAAGAGAGAGAAACAGACAGATATATAAAGAGAGAGAAACAGACAGATATATAAAGAGAGAGAAACAGACAGATATATAAAGAGAGAAAAGACAGATATATAAAGAGAGAGAAACAGACAGATATATAAAAGAGAGAAACAGACAGATATATAAAGAGAGAAACAGACAGATATATAAAGAGAGAAACAGACAGATATATAAAGAGAGGGAAACAGACAGATATATAAAGAGAGAAACAGACAGATATATAAAGAGAGAAACAGACAGATATATAAAGAGAGAGAAACAGACAGATATATAAAGAGAGAGAAACAGACAGATATATAAAGAGGAGAAACAGACAGAGAAACAGACAGATATATAAAGAGAGAGAAACAGACAGATATATAAAGAGAGAAACAGACAGATATATAAAGAGAGAGAAACAGACAGATATATAAAGAGAGAAACAGACAGATATATAAAGAGAGAAACAGACAGATATATAAAGAGAGAGAAACAGACAGATATATAAAAGAGAGAAACAGACAGATATATAAAGAGAGAAACAGAAAGATATAAAGAGAGAAACAGACAGATATATAAAGAGAGAGAAACAGACAGATATATAAAGAGAGAAACAGACAGATATATAAAAGAGAGACAGAAACAGACAGATATATAAAGAGAGAGAAACAGACACAGATATATAAAGAGAGAGAAACAGACAGATATATAAAGAGAGAAACAGACAGATATATAAAAAGAGAAACAGACAGAAACAGACAGATATATAAAGAGAGAGAAACAGACATAAAACAGACAGATATATACAAAAAGAGAAACAGACAGAGAGAAACAGACAGATATATAAAGAGAGAGAAACAGACAGATATATAAAGAGAGAAACAGACAGATATATAAAGAGAGAAACAGACAGATATATAAAGAGAGAAAAGACAGATATATAAAGAGAGAAACAGACAGATATATAAAAGAGAAACAGACAGATATATAAGAGAGAGAAACAGACACATATATAAAGAGAGAAACAGACAGATATATAAAGAGAGAGAAACAGACAGATATATAAAAGAGAGAAACAGACAGATATATAAAAGAGAGAAACAGACAGATATATAAAGAGAGAAACAGACAGATATATAAAGAGAGAGAAACATATATAAAGAGAGAAACAGACAGATATATAAAAGAGAGAAACAGACAGATATATAAGAGAGAAACAGACAGATATAAAAGAGAGAAACAGACAGATATATAAAGAGAGAGAAACAGACAGATATATAAAGAGAGAGAAACAGACAGATATATAAAGAGAGAGAAACAGATAGATATAAAGAGAGAAACAGACAGATATATAAAGAGAGAAACAGACAGATATATAAAGAGAGAGAAACAGACAGATATATAAAGAGAGAAACAGACAGATATATAAAGAGAGAGAAACAGACAGATATATAAAGAGAGAAACAGACAGATATATAAAGAGAGAGAAACAGACAGATATATAAAGAGAGAGAAACAGACAGATATATAAGAGAGAGAAACAGACAGATATATAAAGAGAGAAACAGACAGATATATATAAAGAGAGAGAAACATAAAGAGAGAAACAGACAGATATATAAAAGAGAGAAACAGACAGATATATAAAGAGAGGAAACAGACAGATATATAAAGAGAGAAACAGACAGATATATAAAGAGAGGAAA
Source organism: Oncorhynchus gorbuscha (assembly GCF_021184085.1). Classification (NCBI taxonomy): domain Eukaryota; kingdom Metazoa; phylum Chordata; class Actinopteri; order Salmoniformes; family Salmonidae; genus Oncorhynchus; species Oncorhynchus gorbuscha. The sequence goes on from NW_025757099.1 coordinate 4,533, forward strand.
CAGACAGATATAAAGAGAGAAACAGACAGATATATATATAAACATATATAAAGAGAGAAACAGACAGATATATAAAAGAGAGAAACAGACAGATATATAAAGAGAGAAACAGATATAAAGAGAGAAACAGACAGATATAAAAGAGAGAAACAGACAGATATATAAAGATATATAAAGAAGAAGACACATATATAAAGAGAGAAACAGACAGATATATAAAAGAGAGAGAAACAGACAGATATATAAAAGAGAAACAGACAGAAACAGAAACAGACATATATATAAAAGAGACAGAGAAACAGACAGATATATAAAGAGAGAGAAACAGACAGATATATAAAGAGAGAGAAACAGACAGATATATAAAAGAGAGAAACAGACAGATATATAAAGAGAGAGAAACAGACAGATATATAAAGAGAGAGAAACAGAGACACAGATATATAAAGAGAGAGAAACAGACAGATATATAAAGAGAGAGAAAAACAGATATATAAAAGAGAGAAACAGACAGATATATAAAAGAGAGAAACAGACAGATATATAAAGAGAGAGAAACAGACAGATATATAAAGAGAGAAACAGACAGATATATAAAGATATATAAAGAGAGAAAACAGACAGATATATAAAGAGAGAAACAGACAGATATATAAAAGAGAGAAACAGACAGATATATAAAGAGAGAAACAGACAGATATATAAAGAGAGAAACAGACACATATATAAAAGAGAGAGAAACAGACAGATATATAAAGAGAAACAGACAGATATATAAAAGAGAGAAACAGACAGATATATAAAGAAACAGACATATGAGAAACAGACAGATATATAAAGAGAGAAACAGACAGATATATAAAGAGAGAAACAGACAGATATATAAAGAGAAACAGACAGATATATAAAGAAACAGACATATATATAAAGAGAGAAACAGACAGATATATAAAGAGAGAAACAGACAGATATATAAAGAGATATATAAAGAGAAACAGACAGATATATAAAGAGAGAGAAAGACAGATATATAAAGAGAGAGAAACAGACAGATATATAAGAGAGAAACAGACAGATATATAAAGAGAGAAACAGACAGATATAAAGAGAGAAACAGACATATATATAAAGAGAGAAACAGACAGATATATAAAAGAGAGAAACAGACACATATATAAAGAGAGAAACAGACAGATATATAAGAGGAGAAAAGACAGATATATAAAAGAGAGAGAAACAGACAGATATATAAAGAGAGAGAAACAGACAGATGTATAAAGAGAGAAACAGACAGATATATAAAGAGAGAGAAACAGACAGATATATAAAGAGAGGGAAACAGACAGATATATAAAGAGA
>NW_025757100.1:0-5889 GCF_021184085.1 Oncorhynchus gorbuscha
GCAAGAAAAGTTGGAAAACCCCTGGCCTAGGCTAGTAGAGAAAGCATGTAGCAATCTCAGTTGGGGTCTTGCAGTAACACGTTGGCACAGTGCGTCACCAAAGAGAGTACGGTGTCACATTCAGGACCGAGCTAGATCTCTGCAATGCTGAAAAGACGAGCCGCAGGTCAGATCTGGTCCTGTTGCTGAGGTTGACACCATCCTTCCAGCCAGTAGACTACAGTCTGCCCTACACTGCACTATGTGCCCATAGAGAAGTCCAAGTTCACTGTTCAGAGATGAACGCGGATACAAAGTTGCTATAGTGACGGTGTATAACATTGTATCAAGTGCAGTGTTTCAGCTCAGTGGGAACGTGGGCCACCACCTGTTAGCAGCCCAAGGAACATGGTAGAGGAGACAGGGTTTGAATTAGGAAGGGCTTGCCTTCCACACGGGCCTGTTTCAGCCATATTGGTATTTATGATCCAGAAACATGTATTTTTTAATGCATGTGGATCCTGTAACTAGCTACAGATTGGTGTGCTATAGGTTACAATAGTGCATTTTCTTCCTAATCTAAATTCATGTTATTATCATGCAGTTGAGATAACAGGGGAGATCACCCATAAACAGAGTTTCTCAGCTCTGTGATAAACACACACACACACACACGATAATAACATATAAAACAGTCAGTCTATGAACCAGCCCCATATAAACAGTCAGTCTATGAACCAGCCCCATATAAAAAACAGTCTATGAACCAGCCCCCATATAAAACAGTCAGTCTATGAACCAGCCCCATATAAAACAGTCTATGAACCAGCCCCATATAAAACAGTCAGTCTATGAACCAGCCCCATATAAAACAGTCAGTCTATGAACCAGCCCCATATAAAACAGTCAGTCTATGAACCAGCCCATATAAAACAGTCAGTCTAACAGCCCCATATAAAACAGTCACAACCCCCATATGAAACAGTCAGTCTATGAACCAGCCCCATATAAAACAGTCAGTCTATGAACCATAGCCCCATATAAAACAGTCAGTCTGCTGGAACCAGCCCCATATAGCCAGTCATGTACCAGCCCCCATATAAACCAGTCAGTCTATGTACTAGCCCCATATAAAACAGTCAGTCTATGAACCAGCCCCATATAAAACAGTCTATGTACCATCCCCATATAAACCAATCAGTCTATGTACCAGCCCCATATAAAACAGTCAGTCTATGAACCAGCCCCATATAAAACAGTCTATGTACCAGCCCCATATAAAACAGTCAGTCTATGAACCAGCCCCATATAAACCAGTCAGTCTATGAACCAGCCCCATATAAAACAGCCAGTCTATGTACCAGCCCCATATAAAACAGTCAGTCTATGAACCAGCCCCATATAAAACAGTCAGTCTATGAACCAGCCCCATAATAAAACAGTCTATGAACCAGCCCCATATAAAACAGTCAGTCTACGAACCAGCCCCATATAAAACAGTCAGTCTACGAACCAGCCCCATATAAAACAGTCAGTCTATGAACCAGCCCCATATAAAACAGTCAGTCTATGAACCAGCCCCATATAAAACAGTCAGTCTATGAACCAGCCCCATATAAAACAGTCTATGAACCAGCCCCATATAAAACAGTCAGTCTATGAACCAGCCCCATATAAACCAGTCAGTCTATGAACCAGCCCCATATAAACCAGTCAGTCTATGAACCAGCCCCATAATAAAACAGTCTATGAACCAGCCCCATATAAAACAGTCAGTCTATGAACCAGCCCCATAATAAAACAGTCTATGTACCAGCCCCATATAAACCAGTCAGTCTATGAACCAGCCCCATATAAACCAGTCAGTCTATGAACCAGCCCCATATAAACCAGTCAGTCTATGAACCAGCCCCATATAAAACAGTCTATGAACCAGCCCCATATAAAACAGTCAGTCTATGAACCAGCCCCATATAAAACAGTCAGTCTATGAACCAGCCCCATATAAACCAGTCTATGAACCAGCCCCATATAAACCAGTCAGTCTATGAACCAGCCCCATATAAACCAGTCAGTCTATGTACCAGCCCCATATAAACCAGTCAGTCTATGAACCAGCCCCATATAAACCAGTCAGTCTATGAACCAGCCCCATATAAACCAGTCAGTCTATGTACCAGCCCCATATAAACCAGTCAGTCTATGTACCAGCCCCATATAAACCAGTCAGTCTATGTACCAGCCCCATATAAACCAGTCAGTCTATGAACCAGCCCCATATAAACCAGTCAGTCTATGTACCAGCCCCATATAAACCAGTCAGTCTATGAACCAGCCCCATATAAACCAGTCAGTCTATGAACCAGCCCCATATAAACCAGTCAGTCTATGTACCAGCCCCATATAAACCAGTCAGTCTATGTACCAGCCCCATATAAACCAGTCAGTCTATGTACCAGCCCCATATAAACCAGTCAGTCTATGAACCAGCCCCATATAAAACAGTCAGTCTATGAACCAGCCCCATATAAACCAGTCAGTCTATGAACCAGCCCCATATAAACCAGTCTATGAACCAGCCCCATATAAACCAGTCTATGAACCAGCCCCATATAAACCAGTCAGTCTATGAACCTCATATAAACAGATATATTTTGGATAGAGCTATAGTAGTATTCAGACACCAGCTGGATCGGCTGGTAGATTATATCATCTTAGTTTGTTTTCAGTTCAGAATCAGATGGAACAAGATAAGACCAGAACAGAGAGAGATAGAAATTTATAGAGAGAACGAGAGTGTGAGGTGAAACCCCACCTCTTTAAGGAATACCTAGGATAGGATAAGTAATCCCTCTCACCCCCTAAGTTTTAGATGCACTATTGTTAAGTGACTGTCCCACTGGATGTCATAAGGTGAATGCACCAATTTGTAAGTCGCTCTGGATAAGAGCGTCTGCTAAATGACTTAAATGTAAATGTAAATGTAAATGTATGGTGGGGGTGGAGCTTAGGCTCATATCTGAACTCTGATTCAAAACTTAAGCAAACAAAAGATGTATGAGAACGCCCTTATTCTCACCAGCCTACTATATGCTGCGTGTGTCTTTCCTGTGTGTGTGTGTGTGTGTGTGTGTGTGTGTGTGTGTGTGTGTGTGTGTGTGTGTGTGTTTGCCTGCATGCCAGTATCTCTTGTCTCTTTCCCTCTAAGTACATACATACACTGAGTGTACAAAACATTAAGAACACCTTCCTAATATTGAGTTTAACCAGGTCTCCTCCCCTTCATCTACACTGATTGAAGTGGATTTAACAAGTGACATCAATAAGGGATCATATCTTTCACCTGGATTCCCCTGGTCAGTCTGTGTCATGGAAAGAGCAGGTGTTCATAATGTTTTGTACACTCAATATACATACAGTACACACACACTATTTTCTACATTGTAGAATAACAGTGAATACATCAAATCTATGAAATAACACATATGGAATCAGGAAGTAACCAAAAAAGTGTTAAACAAATCATAATAGATTTGAGATTCTTCTTTGCAGCAATTGGACCATGGAGGCCTGATTCACGCAGTCTCCTCTGAACACTTGATGTTTTCTGAGGTGCAGTTAATTGCCGAATTCTGACGCTGGTAACTCTAATGAACTTATCCTCGGCAGCAGAGGTAACTCTGGGTCTTCCTTTCCTGTGGCGGTCCTCACGAGAGCCAGTTTCATCATAGCGCTTGACTACACTTGGAAAAACTTTAAAAGTTCCCTGATTGACTCTCTGTCCCTCTCTCCCAGGTGCTCAGACCCAGCCATGCGGGGGTTAAAGTCAGCGGTGCGGGGGTCCGGGGGGTGCGGGGGTCCGTGTGTGTACGAGGCAGTGCCAGACGGGGCTGGGGCTGGGCGGTGGCTGTGGCCTTCTTCTTCGTTGAGGTGTTTACTTACGGGACCATCAAGTCTCTGGGGGTGTTCCTCGAGGACCTCATGACAGAGTTTGGGGAGAGCAACAGCAGAGTATCCTGGGTCATCGCAATCTGCGTCTTCATCGTCACATTCACAGGTGGGTCAGAGAGCCTCTTAGTCATAATCACAGGTGAGTCAGAGAGCCTCTTAGTCATAATCACAGGTGGGTCAGAGAGCCTCTTAGTCATCATAATCACAGGTGGGTCAGAGAGCCTCTTAGTCATCCTCACAGGTGGGTCAGAGAGCCTCTTAGTCATAATCACAGGTGAGTCAGAGAGCCTCTTAGTCATAATCACAGGTGGGTCAGAGAGCCTCTTAGTCATCCTCACAGGTGGGTCAGAGAGCCTCTTAGTCATAATCACAGGTGGGTCAGAGAGCCTCTTAGTCATAATCACAGGTGGGTCAGAGAGAGCCTCTTAGTCATAATCACAGGTGGGTCAGAGAGCCTCTTAGTCATAATCACAGGTGGGTCAGAGAGCCTCTTAGTCTTCATCACAGGTGGTTCAGAGAGCCTCTTAGTCATCATAATCACAGGTGGCTCAGAGAGAGCCTCTTAGTCATCATAATCACAGGTGGGTCAGAGAGCCTCTTAGTCATAATCACAGGTGGGTCAGAGAGCCTCTTAGTCATAATCACAGGTGGGTCAGAGAGCCTCTTAGTCATAATCACAGGTGGGTCAGAGAGGCCTCTTAGTCATAATCACAGGTGGGTCAGAGAGAGCCTCTTAGTCATCATAATCACAGGGGGTTCAGAGAGCCTCTTAGTCATCATAATCACAGGTGGGTCAGAGAGCCTCTTAGTCATAATCACAGGTGGGTCAGAGAGCCTCTTAGTCATAATCACAGGTGGGTCAGAGAGCCTCTTAGTCATAATCACAGGTGGCTCAGAGAGCCTCTTAGTCATAATCACAGGTGGCTCAGAGAGAGCCTCTTAGTCATCATAATCACAGGTGGGTCAGAGAGCCTCTTAGTCATCATAATCACAGGTGGGTCAGAGAGCCTCTTAGTCATAATCACAGGTGGCTCAGAGAGAGCCTCTTAGTCATCATAATCACAGGTGGGTCAGAGAGTCTCTTAGTCATAATCACAGGTGGCTCAGAGAGAGCCTCTTAAAACCTCGTAGGGATCTCTTAAAGTGCCAATCCCTTTAGTGGGATTGATTTGACAACATCCGGTGAAATAGCAGAGCGCCAAATTCAAACTTACAGATATATCAATATTCAACATTCATGAAAATACAAGTGTAATACATCAAAATAAAGCTTAGCTACGTGTTAATCCAGCCACTGTGTCAGATTTCAAAAAGGCTTTACGGTGAAAGCAAACCATGGGATTACCTGAGGACAGCGCCCCCGCATACAAACTCATGAAAATCATTTTTCAACCAGGCAGGTGCGACACAAAAGTAAGAAATAACGATATAATAAGTGCCTTACCTTTGAAGATCTTCTTTTTGTAATCCCAAATGTCTCAGTGACAGAATGAACGGTCGTTTTGTTCGATAAATTCCTTCTTTATGTCCCCAAAATGTCCATTCATTTGGCGCGTTTGATTCAGAAATACAGCGGTTCCAACTCGCCCAACATGACTACAAAGTATCTAATTAGTTACCTGTAAACTCGGTCCAAACATTTCAAACAACGTTCCTAATCCAATCTCAGGTAAATCCTAATCCGACCTCAGGTAAATCCTAATCCGACCTCAGGTAACTCCTAATCCGACCTCAGGTAACTCCTAATCCAACCTCAGGTAAATCCTAATCCGACCTCAGGTAACTCCTAATCCAACCTCAGGTAAATCCTAATCCAATCTCAGGTAACTCCTAATCCAACCTCAGGTAACTCCTAATCCAACCTCAGGTAACTCCTAATCCAATCTCAGGTTCTTAATCCAACCTCAGGTAACTCCTAATCCCAGCCTCCAGGTAGCTCCTAATCCAACCTCAGGTAAC
>NW_025757101.1:0-5889 GCF_021184085.1 Oncorhynchus gorbuscha
CTCCTCCACCTCCTTTCCCTGCCTGCCCCTCTCCCCCCTCCTCCACCTCCTTTCCCCTGCCTGCCCCTCTCCCTCCTCCACCTCCTTTCCCCTGCCTGCCCCCTCTCCCTCCTCCACCTCCTTTCCCCCTGCCTGCCCCTCTCCCTCCCTCCACCTCCTTTCCCTGCCTGCCCTCTCCCTCCCTCCTCCACCTCCTTTCCCCTGCCTGCCCTCTCCTCCCTCCTCCTCCTCCTCTTTCTGCCTGCCCTCTCTCCCTCCTCCACTTCCTCCTTATCTTCCCTGCCTGCCCCTCCTCCTCTCCCTCCTTTCCTGCCTGCCTCCTCTTCCTCCTCCACCTCTTTCCCCTGCCTGCCCCTCTCCCTCTCTCTCCCTCCTCTCCCTCCCTCCACCCTCCTTTCCCTGCCTGCCCCTCTCCCTCCTCTCCACCTCCTTTCCCTGCCTGCCCCCTCTCCCTCCTCCACCTCCTTTCCCCTGCCATTCCTCCTCTCTCCCCCTCTCCCCTGCTCGCCCCTCTCCCTCCTTCCACCTCCTTTCCCCTGCTCGCTCTCCCTCCTCCATCTCCTTTCCCCTGTCTGCCCCTCTCCCTCCTCCACCTCCTTTCCCCTGCCTGCCCTCCCCCTCCCTCCCCTCCGCCTCCTTTCTCCTGCCTGCCCCTCTCCCTCCTCCACCTCCTTTCCCCTGCCTGCCCCTCCTCCTCCACCTCCTTCCCTGCCTGCCCCCTCTCCTCCCTCCACCTCCTTTCCCCTGCCTGCCCCTCTCCCTCCCCCTCCCTCCTCCACCTCCTTTCCTGCCTGCCCCTCTCTCCTCCTCCACCTCCTTTCTTTTCTGCTCTCCCTCCTCCACCTCTTTCCTGCCTGCCCCCTCTCTCTCCTCCACCTCCTTTCCCTGCCTGCCCCCTCCTCCTCCATCTCCTTTCCACCTGCCTGCTCCCTCTCTCCTCCACCTCCTTCTGCCCTGCTCCCTCCTATCTCCTTCCACCTCCTCTTTACTCCTGCTCTGCCCTCTCTCCTCCTTCCTTCCCTCCTTCCACCTTCCTTTCTCCCTAAGCCTGCTCCCTTCTCTCCTCCACCTCCTGCTCTGCTCTGCTCCCTCCTCCCCTCCTCCACCTCTCCCTGCTCTGCCCCTCTCCCTCCTCCACCTCCCGCCCCTGCCTCTCCTCTCCCTCCTCCACCTCCTTTCCCCTGCTCGCCCTCTCCCTCTCTCCTCCCTCCTCCACCTCCTTTCCCTGCCTGCCCCTCTCTCCTCCTCCACCTCCTTTCCCCTGCCTTGCCACCAAAACTTCCGTTACCCACTCTACACTGCCAGTATACGACAAATTCACCCCTCCTGCCCCCACCCCCCCGTTCCCATCCTACACCACCCGAACCCCCCTAACCCGTCCACACAGAGAGGCACCTGGGCCCCTCCCACAGAGAGAGCACCTGGGCCCCTCCACACAGAGAGATCACCCGGGCTCCCCTAACCCCCACACAGAGAGAGCACCCGGTGTCCTCCCCTAACCCCTCCACACAGAGAGAGCACCCAGGCACCTCCTAACCCTCCACACAGAGAGAGCACCTGGGCCGATCCTCCTAAGCACCTCCTCACACAGTGAGAGAACTAACCCCTCCACAGAGAGGCACCGGGCTCCTCCTAACCCCTCCGCACAGAGACCCGGGCTCCTCCTAACCTCCGCACAGAGAGAGCACTCCAGGCACCTCCTAAACCCTCCACACAGAGAGAGCACCTGGGCCCGTCCACACAGAGAGAGCACCTGGGCCCGTCCACACAGTGAGAGCACCCGGCTCCTCCTAACCCCTCCCACACAGAGAGAGCACCCGGCTCCCTCCTAACCCCTCCGCACAGAGAGCACCCGGGCTCCTCCTAACCCCTCCGCACAGAGAGAGCACCCGGGCACCTCCTAACCCCTCCGCACAGAGAGCACCTGGCCCAGGCTGCTTCTGTGAAAGCATGAAATGCCATTACCAGCGGCATCAGGTTACCCGGGCACAGCACCAAGATATGTCCCCACTGTTACTGTTACAAAGAGAGAGAGGAAGTCACGGCCCAAATGGAACCCCCGTTCCTTCGTAGTGCGCTACATTGGACCCAGGCCCAGAGGTACGATTTGGAACACAGCCCAGGACAAGGGGGAAGGGAGGTTTGTATGGATGAATGGAGCGGTGTTGGCGCTGCCGTTAGCATCTAGCATTTCTGCTGCTCGCCACATTCTCTCTCTGTCTACAGTGGGAATATGGTGAGATTTGGGACACAACCTGGAACGGACTGGGGGCCCTGCATAGCCCCGGCTATGTGCTGCCCGCCTCGACTCGGTGGCAAAGACATGATTCTGTAAATGTTAACCGTTTATGTGACGGAAATAGAGAGGCCTTTAATTGCTGAAGACTCCCAGACCAACCTTAGAGGACTCCTTGAAGTAATGAAGGCTTATGTAGGGGGTCTATATGTTCAGTAACACAGCATTGCCAACTGGAAGAGAGTCCTCTGACTGGTTCCAGGCAGTATCCTCCCCATTACTACATTATAGACCATGGTATCCTCTCCAACACATCTCCATGGTATCCTCTCCAACACATCTCCATGGTATCCTCTCCAACACATCTCCATGGTATCCCTCATCTCATGGTGACAGGCAGGGTGACAGGCAGGGTGACAGGCAGGGTGACAGGCAGGGTGACAGGCAGGGTGACAGGCAGGGTGGCAGGAGCCCTTTGATCGCTCGTTAGAGATGATATTTTATTTCCGTGTCTCGCAGGAGTGGGAGGCTGTGCTCTTCTCTGCTGTGCTTGGCCTGAGGCTACAGTTCTCTCTGATATTATCTGATATTATCTGATCACACGGTCCCATTTCCATAATGAACTCACTCACAGCAGAGCAGAGCTGTGACGACGAGGACACACTTACAGAGGAGAGGAGAGTAGAGTAGAGGAGGACACACTTACAGAGTACAGTAGAGTAGAGGAGGAGGATACACTTACAGAGTACAGTAGAGTAGAGTAGAGGAGGAGGACACACGTACAGAGTACAGTAGAGTAGAGTAGAGGAGGAGGACACAGAGTAGAGTAGAAGAGGAGGACACACTTACAGTACAGTAGAGTGAGGAGGAGACACAGAGTAGAAGAGGAGGACACACTTTACAGAGTAGAGTAGAGTAGGAGGAGGAGGGACACACTCCCTTTGAGTAGAGTAGGAGGAGGACACACTTACAGAGAGAGTAGAGGAGAGGAGAGAGAGTAGAGGAGAGGAGAGAAGAGAGAGAGGACACCCTTACAGAGGAGAGGAGAGGAGAGGAGAGGAGAGGAGAGGAGAGGAGAGAGAGGGAGAGAGAGGAGGAGAGGAGGACACACTCTACAGAGGAGAGGAGAGGAGGGAGAGGAGAGGAGAGGAGAGGAGAGGAGAGGAGAGGAGAGGAGAGAGAGAGGAGAGGAGAGGAGAGGAGAGGACACCCCTTACTGAGTAGAGGAGAGGTGAGGAGAGGGAGGAGGACACACTTTCTGAGAAGAGAGAGGAGAGGAGAGGAGAGTAGAGGAGAAGAGAGGACACACTTACTGAGAGGGAGAGGAGAGAGAGGAGGAGAGAGGGAGAGGAGAGGAGAGGAGAGGAGAGTGGAGAGGAGAGGAGAGGAGAGGGAGAGAGTGGAGAGGAGGACACACTTACTGAGTAGAGTAGAGAGAGGAGGACACACTTACTGAGGAGAGGAGAGGAGAGGAGAGGAGAGGAGAGGAGAGGAGGAGGAGAGGAGAGGAGAGGAGAGGAGAGGAGAGAGAGAGGAGGGAGGAGACACACTTACTGACTAGAGGAGAGGAGAGAGGAGGAGGACACACTTACAGAGTAGACGAGAGGAGAGGGAGGACACAATTCTTACTGAGTAGAGGAGAGGAGAGGAGAGAGAGGAGAGGAGAGAGAGGAGAGGGAGAGACACTTACAGAGTACAGTAGAGTACAGTAGAGTACAGAGTACAGTAGAGTAGAGTGAGAGGAGAGGAGAGGAGAGGAGAGGAGGAGGACACACTTACAGAGGAGAGGAGAGGAGAGGAGGAGGACGACTTACTGAGGAGAGAGAGAGGAGAGGAGAGACACACTTAGAGAGGAGAGGAGAGGAGAGAGAGAGGAGAGAGGAGAGGAGAGGAGAGGAGAGGAGAGGAGAGGAGAGGAGAGGAGAGGAGAGGAGAGGAGAGGAGAGGAGGACACACTTACTGAGTAGAGTAGAGTAGAGTATAGTAGAGTAGAGGAGGACACACTTACAGAGTAGAGGAGAGTAGAGTAGAGTAGAGGAGGACACACTTACAGAGTAGAGTAGAGTAGAGGAGAGGAGAGGAGAGGAGAGGAGAGGAGAGGAGAGGAGAGGATAGGAGAGGAGAGGAGGACACACTTACTGAGTAGAGGAGAGGAGATGAGGAGGACACACTTACAGAGGAGAGGAGAGGAGAGGAGAGGAGAGGAGAGGAGAGGAGAGGAGAGGAGAGGAGAGGAGAGGAGAGGAGAGGAGGAGGACACACTTACAGAGGAGAGGAGAGGAGAGGAGAGGAGAGGAGAGGAGAGGAGAGGAGAGGAGAGGAGAGGAGAGGAGAGGAGAGGAGGACACACTTACTGAGTAGAGTAGAGGAGAGGAGGACACTTACTGAGGAGAGGAGAGGAGAGGAGAGGAGAGGGAGAGGAGAGGAGAGGAGAGGAGAGAGAGAGGGAGAGGAGAGGAGAGGAGAGGAGGACACTAACTTACTGACTAGAGGAGAGGAGAGGAGGAGGACACACTTACAGAGTAGACGAGAGGAGAGGAGGACACCACTTACTGGAGTAGAGGAGAGAGAGAGGAGAGGGAGAGGAGAGGAGAGGAGAGGAGAGGAGAGAGAGAGAGGAGGACACTTACAGAGTACAGTAGAGTACAGTAGAGTACAGTAGAGTACAGTAGAGTAGAGGAGAGGAGAGGAAAGGAGAGGAGGAGGACACACTTACAGAGGAGAGGAGAGGAGAGGAGAGGAGAGGAGAGGAGAGGAGAGGAGAGGAGAGGAGAGAAGACACTTAGAGAGGAGAGGAGAGGAGAGGAGAGGAGAGGAGAGGAGAGGAGAGGAGAGGAGAGAGAGGAGAGGAGAGGAGAGGAGAGGAGAGGAGAGGAGAGGAGGACACACTTACTGAGTAGAGTAGAGTAGAGTATAGTAGAGTAGAGGAGGACACACTTACAGAGTAGAGGAGAGTAGAGTAGAGTAGAGGAGGACACACTTACAGAGTAGAGTAGAGTAGAGGAGAGGAGAGGAGAGGAGAGGATAGGAGAGGAGAGGAGGACACACTTACTGAGTAGAGGAGAGGAGATGAGGAGGACACACTTACAGAGGAGAGGAGAGGAGCATATTACACATATTACATACACACATATTAATATTATTATTGGCTATTAAGGAGAGGAGGAGGACACACTTACAGAGGAGAGGAGAGGGAGAGGAGAGGAGAGGGAGAGGAGAGGGAGAGGAGAGGGAGAGAGAGAGGAGAGGAGGACACACTTACTGAGTAGAGTAGAGGAGAGGAGAGGAGAGGAGAGGAGGAGGACACACTTACAGAGGAGAGGAGAGGAGAGGAGAGGAGAGGAGAGGAGAGGAGAGGAGAGGAGAGGAGAGGAGAGGAGAGGAGAGGAGGACACACTTACTGAGTAGAGAGGAGAGGAGAGGAGAGGAGAGGAGAGGGAGAGAGAGGAGAGGAGAGAGAGCAGAGAGAGAGAGAGAGGAGAGGAGAGGAGAGGAGAGTGAGAGAGAGGAGAGGAGAGGAGGAGGACACACTTTACAGAGGAGAGGAGAGGAGAGGAGCAGTAGAGTAGAGTAGAGGAGGACACACTTGTGGAGTAGAGTAGAGGGAGAGAGAGGAGAGGTGAGTGGAGGACACACTTCTACAGAGTAGAGGA
>NW_025757102.1:0-5888 GCF_021184085.1 Oncorhynchus gorbuscha
GACAGCAACACAACACGTCCAGCAACACAACACGTCCAGCAACACAACATGGTAGCAGCACAACATGGTAGCAACACAACAACAACATGGTAGCAAAACAACATGTCCAGCAACACAACACGTCCAGCAGCACAACATGGTAGCAACACAACATAACAACAACATGGTAGCAGCACAACATGGTAGCAACACAACATGGTAGCAACACATGGCAGCAACACATGGCAGCAGCACAACATGGCAGCAACACAACATGGCAGCAACACAACATGGCAGCAGCACAACATGGCAGCAACACAACATGGCAGCAACACAACATAACAACAACATGGTAGCAGCACAGCATGGTAGCAGCACAGCATGGTAGCAACACAACATGGTAGCAACACAACATGGTAGCAACACAACATGGTAGCAGCACAAAACAGGGTACAAACATTATTGGGCCCAGACAGCAGCACAAAGGGAAAGAAGGCTGAGACAACGATATGTTACTTACTGTGCTTTGGGGACCTTTAGCAGAATGTGACTGGCAGAACGGTGTTGTATGTGGAGGATGAGGGCTGCAGTAGATATCTCAGATAGGGGGAGTGAAGGGGTGTTGTATGTGGAGGATGAGGGCTGCAGTAGATATCTCAGATAGGGGGAGTGAAGGGGTGTTGTATGTGGAGGATGAGGGCTGCAGTAGGTATCTCAGATAGGGGGGAGTGAACGGGTGTTGTATGTGGAGGATGAGGGCTGCAGTAGATATCTCAGATAGGGGGGAGTGAAGGTGTCCGCTACACCTTCACTCACCTTCACTATTTCTTAAGAGAGGGGTAAAGAAAGATTTTGTTCGGGCGCCAGGCAGGTATTAACCCTGCCTAAAGGAAAAGAGTAGAATAGAGAGAGTACCAGTACCAGACCCACACACATCAGCAGAAGAGACTGCCTAGAGTGTAGCCTGTTTACCAGATAGCCAGTGGAGAGAAAAAAGAATACACACCATATAAAACCCACATCACAGCACAGGGGTAACCCAAACAAGAATACCTCATACAATAATACTAATACTAATAATGGCAGAGCAATTCAACAGCAACTTCATACAAGAACGAACCCAGTCATCAACATAGGATTTGCAATAATCTGTATTATTTTCTAGTGGATGATTGCAGAGGGTATGAATGTGGGGGGTGTTCATCGACACAACAAAGGCCTTAAAAATGTCCACAGTCTTCTCGGCCACATGTCATTAGTACATCCCACCTCAATACAGTTCACATAATATACAACTTGCAAGTAACCTACTAAAATGTCCATCCAAATACTTCTGGCAGGGAAATAATAGTCCAGCTCTAATGAACTTCAATGGGCAGTGCATTTAAAAATAGAGAGTCTGTTGCAGGGTAAAGCACTGGAATGAGAGCGAAGAGAAGAGAGAGAAAAGATAAATCTTAACTGTGGTCTTCAGGCCTGCCGGTGTCTGACTGTCCGATGGTTTGTTGGTTTGTTTGTTAAAAGCTTCAACAATGTTGCTGCTAATCCATGCGATCCATAACGGGCGCGGTCCCAAACAAAAACAACCACGATCTAAAGCGATCACACCGATGATTGAGTTAAATACTTTATAAACTACAAACGCTGAAAACAAACAAAACTTCTGCAGCACACACAATCAAACTGTCGCGCCTCCCAAGAGCTCCTCCCCAAACAGCTGAACAAGCTCTCTTTATTTCCTCCTTCCTTACTGCTCATGCGCTCTTAAAGTGGCAGCGCACGGTGAAGGCTCCGAGCAGATTTCGCCACACTCCTCCCCCCATGAAAAAACAATGCCTGTAGAAACAGAGAGGATGCAGGCATTGACAGGTTCATGTTCCTGCTACACAAAACCAGGGAAGTCCTCCTCATCCGAGTCCTCCACGAAGAGGTCCTGCAGGTGTTGCTTTTGCCTGCGATCCAGCTCTTCTGCCGTAGGGTAGCAGGGCTTTAGGTCAACAACATGCACTGTCCTGACATCTTCCCCAGTGTCCTCCAAACAGACCAAGTAGTTCACTGGTCCTAACTGCTGCACTACACGGTATGGACCTTTCCATCTCGAAGCTAGCTTGGCAGTGAACTTCTTGTGACGCCTTTTGACAGATGATGTGAACGTACCCAGACACGAGACTGGGGTGGAAAACACACATCTCGGTCTATGTTTGTCATAGTTTCTCAGCTGTCGTTGTTTGACTTTTGGTTTTGCTGGCCTCCACTCTGGCTAGCAAGGTGTGGTGGTGTTGTACGGCATCAAATGCTGGGCAGTCAGGTGAAACATTCGAACTTTGCAAGACCCTGTCCATCGGACCTTTAGTGGTCTTCCAGGTGGAGTTCGGCGGAGTGACCCCAGAAGTCTCTGCACGGCAGAGTTCAGTGCAAAGCGAAATTCAGGGAGATGCTGATCCCACCTTGTGTGCTGATCCCCCATGCACGAAGCAATCATCCCCTTCAGGTTCGGGTTACCCTCTCGGTCAGGTTGGTCTGAGGATGATAGGCTGTGGTCAACTTGGCAAATTACACCCCAGTAGGTACAGAGCTTCTTGTAGATTCCTGATATGAACTGGGCGGACGGTCAGAGAGGATTTGGTCTGAATTCCAAATCTGGTAAAAACCTCCCCTTCGCAAAAATTAGAGCAATGGCTGATGGTAGCTTTATGGAGGGGAAACAATCCCACCTAGTGTGTGTAGTAGTCCACTACCACCAATAAAAATTCATTCCGTGTCCCCGGCTGGGAGGGAAAGGTCCCATGAGGTCAATTCCAACATTTCATTTTGGATGGTTCACCACAGTCTGCTGCATTTTCCGGCAGGTCTGCCAATGTCTGGGTTGTATTTCTGGCAGACTTCACACTGCTGTACAAACTTCCGGGTATCAACTCACATGCCTGGCCAGTAAACCCCTCCTGGGTTGTACCGTGTCGGGAGATCTTTGGTGGGCTATACGGCCTTGTCTCAGGATGGTAAGTTGGTGGTTGGAAGATATCCCTCTAGTGGTGTGGGGCTGTGCTTTGGTAAAGTGGGTGGGGTTATATCCTTCCTGTTTGGCCCTGTCCGGGGTGTCCTCGGATGGGGCCACAGTGTCTCCTGACCCCTCCTGTCTCAGCCCCAGTATTTATGCTGCAGTAGTTTATGTGTCGGGGGCTAGGGTCAGTTTGTTTATCTGGAGTACTTCTCCTGTCCTATTCGGTGTCCTGTGTGAATCTAAGTGTGCGTTTCTAATTCTCTCTCCTTCTCTCTTCTTTCTCTCTCGAGGACCTGGAGCCCCAGGACCATGCCCCAGGACTACCTGGACATGATGACTCCTTGCTGTCCCCAGTCCACCTGGCCATGCTGCTGCTCCAGTTTCAACTGACCTGAGCCCTAGGACCGTGCCCCAGGACTACCTGACATGATGGCTCCTTCCTGTCCCCAGTCCACCTGACTGTGCTGCTGCTCCAGTTTCAACTGTTCTGCCTTATTATTATTTGACCATGCTGGTCATTTATTAACATTTGAACATCTTGGTCATGTTCTGTTATAATCTCTACCCGGTACAGCCAGAAGAGGACTGGCCACCCCACATAGCCCGGTTCCTCTCTAGGTTTCTTCCTCAGGTTTTGGCCTTCTAGGAGTTTTTCCTAGCCACCGTGCTTTTACACCTGCATTGTTTGCTGTTTGGGGTTTTAGGCTGGGTTTCTGTACAGCACTTTGAGATATCAGCTGATGTACGAAGGGCTATATAAATAAATTTGATTTGATTTGATTTGTAGTCTTCGATAAGTTTTAAAAACTCCAAGATGGCCACTCATGGGATTGTCATGATAAGCTTGGATTATCTGGTCACACAATGTAGAGGGAATGAAGACGCGATAATGCGTGCTGTGTCTCCATCTCCTGGAGTTTTTCGACATACACTTTATCCTGAATTATGCTATACTTATCATTGAAGCCGACTCTGAGTCTTCAGACAGACTCTTGTGGACGCCATGATGGCAGCATCCTTCTGCTGTGCCTCATACACTCATCATCCAGGAGGAAAGGAATCATCCAGACATTTAGCGGTAGTATAAGTACTGCACAAGGGAGGACAAACATTGGCAGTCTCTGTAATCCGAGAAAGGGCATCTGGTACAACGTTCAGTCTTTATGCGATACTCAATGATGAAGTCAAACTTCTGCAGTCTGATAGACCAGCGAATAAGACGGCTGTTGGTCTTGCCTGATGCCAGAACCCACTGCAGAGCAGCATGGTCTGTGACAACGGTGAAGATCTTTGCCTCCAAGTAGTAGCTCCATTTCTCCAAAGCCCAGACCACAGCGAGGCACTCCCTTTCAGTCGTTGAATAATTCCTCGGCTGAATTAAGGGGTGTGACTTGCATAGGCAAGAACTTCTTCTGTTCCAAGTCCTGTTTATTGAGCCAAGACTGCTCCAAGTCCTGTTTGACTTGCATCCGTGTACACAATGAAATGAGCATTCAGGTTAGGATGTCCAAGCACTGGAGGAGTAATTAGACTGTTTTGAGTGCTTCAATGCACCTTGGCATGCAGGGGTCATTGGAATTTCACACCTTTCTTCTTAAGGTGGTTGAGAGGTTCAGCTACCTTTGAAAAATCAGGCACAAACCTGTGGTACCATCCAGCCATACCCAGAAACCGCTGAACAGCCTTGAGGGGATGTGGGAATGGGGAATTCCTGCACGGCTGCAACTTTGGCTGGATCTGCATGGATACCTTCAGCATTAACCATGACCAAGGAACTTGAGTTCTGGGCAGACAGAAACAACACTTCTTCAAGTTCAAGGTCAAAACCTGCAGCCTTTAGTCTGTCGAAGACGGACTGAATGTCTTGCAGATGATCCGCACAGAGGAGGAGTAGATTATGATGTCATCCAGATACACGAGACAGTTCTACCCCTCAGATCTCCCAGGACAGTCTCCATCAACCGGTGAAGGTTGCTGAGCATTCTTCAAACCAAAAGGCATGACTTTGAAGGAGTACAAACCAGAAGGGGTGACAAAGGCAGTCTTGTCCTGACTAGCGGGATCCATTGACACCTGCCATAGCCACTGTTCAGATCCAGATTACTAAAGATGGATGCTCCTAGAGATTCCAGTATGTCATTTATGTTTGGCAGAGGTAGGCATCGCTTTCTGTTATGGCATTCGGCTTCCTGTAGTCCACAGAATCGTATCCACCATCTTTCTTAGGAATCAGGACAACCGGAGAAGCCCATCCGGGAAAGAAGGTTCCTACAATTCCATTCTCCAACATGCTTTTTAAGCTGTTCATTGAGAATTGCCAGTTTGGCGGGGGACAGCCTGTAGGGACGCTGCTTAATGGGGACCTCATGCCGGGTATAGATTTTGTGTTTTGAACCGGTGCAGTTTTCCTTGAATATCCTGCTTCAGAGAATCTTGCAAATATTTCTGTCTCTGAACAATTTGTTGTTGGTTTTTCTCCATTTGACAGGGAAGGTAATCCAACCTCCTCTGCACATCTGTCTGATGAGCCTCCACACATTCACTGAGTTTGCGAATGGCATTCTCCTGCATTGTCAAACTATGATTGGTGTGTGTCCATTGATGTTCCAGTTGTCCAGTGATCACAGAGACACCCTCTCCTAGTCTCTGGACAGGTAACCGGAGGGTTTGAGGGGGAGGGTAATGGTGGAGATGTTATAGGTGAGCCAGAAGCCTGGGGATTAGGGGCAGTGCTATCCAACTCCATTAGTTCTTCAGTCCCTTCCACAATGAAAGAATCCCGAACATGATTACCGTCAGGAGTGTGTCCACATTGACACAGTATGGGGTTCCAACAAAGACATGCTTCAACCTTGTGTGGATGGTGTCATGGGTGTTTCTCTTCAAGTCCCTGTTCGGGCGCCAATTC
>NW_025757103.1:0-5886 GCF_021184085.1 Oncorhynchus gorbuscha
GGGGTGAGGAGAATACAGGAGAAGAGCTGTGGCATAAAACGTGGCGGGAGAATACAGGAGAAGAACTGTGGCATAAAACGGGTGAGGAGAATACAGGAGAAGAACTGTGGCATAAAACGGGGTGAGGAGAATACAGGAGAAGAACTGTAGCATAAAACGGGGTGAGGAGAATACAGGAGAAGAACTGTGGCATAAAACGGGGTGAGGAGAATACAGGAGAAGAACTGTAGCATAAAACGGAGTGAGGAGAATACAGGAGAACTGTAGCATGAAACGGGGTGAGGAGAATACGGGAGAACTGTAGCATAAAACAGGGTGAGGAGAATACGTGAGAACTGTAGCATGAAACGGGGTGAGGAGAATACGTGAGAACTGTAGCGTCAAACGGAGTGAGGAGAATACGTGAGAACTGTAGCATGAAACGGGGTGGGGAGAATACGTGAGAACTGTAGCGTGAAACGGGGTGAGGAGAATATGTGAGAACTGTAGCATGAAACGGGGTGAGGAGAATACGTGAGAACTGTAGCATGAAACGGGGTGAGGAGAATACGTGAGAACTGTAGCATGAAACGGGGTGAGGAGAATACAGGAGAAGAACTGTAGCATAAAACGGTGTGAGGAGAATACATGAGAACTGTAGGATGAAACGGGGTGAGGAGAATACATGAGAAGAACTGTGGCATAAAACGGGGTGGGGAGAATACGGGAGAAGAACTGTAG
Source organism: Oncorhynchus gorbuscha (assembly GCF_021184085.1). NCBI lineage: Eukaryota > Metazoa > Chordata > Actinopteri > Salmoniformes > Salmonidae > Oncorhynchus > Oncorhynchus gorbuscha. Next base: position 721 of record NW_025757103.1, read on the forward strand.
CATACAACTGAGTGAGGAGAATACGGGAGAAGAACTGTAGCATAAAACGGAGTGAGGAGAGTACGTGAGAACTGTAGCATGAAACGGGGTAAGGAGAATACAGGAGAAGAACTGTAGCATAAAACGGAGTGATGAGAATACAGGAGAACTGTGGCATGAAAAGGGGTGAGGAGAATACGTGAGAACTGTAGCATGAAACGGGGTAAGGAGAATACGTGAGAACTGTAGCGTAAAACAGGGTGAGAAGAATACGTGAGAACTGTAGCATGAAACGGGGTGAGGACAATACGTGAGAACTGTAGCATGAAACGGGGTAAGGTAAATACGTGAGAACTGTAGCATAAAACGGGGTGAGGAGAATACGTGAGAACTGTAGCATAAAACAGGGTGAGGAGAATACGTGAGAACTGTAGCATGAAACGGGGTAAGGAGAATACGTGAGAACTGTAGCGTAAAACAGGGTGAGAAGAATACGTGAGAACTGTAGCATGAAACGGGGTGAGGAGAATACGTGAGAACTGTAGCATAAAACGGGGTAAGGTAAATACGTGAGAACTGTAGCATGAAACGGGGTGTGGATGAATACAGGAGAACTATAGCATGAAACGGGGTGAGGAGAATACAGGTGAACTATAGCATAAAACGGGGTGAGCAGAAAACGGGAGAAGAACTGTAGCATAAAACGGGGTGAGGAGAATACGTGAGAACTCTAGCATAAAATGGGGTGAGGAGAATACGGGAGAAGAACTGTAGCATAAAATGGGGTGAGGAGAATACAGGAGAAGAACTGTAGCATATAACGGGGTGAGGAGAATACGGGAGAAGAACTGTAGCATAAAATGGGGTGAGGAGAATACAGGAGAAGAACTGTAGCATAAAATGGGGCGAGGAGAATACAGGAGAAGAACTGTAGCATGAAACGGGGTGAGGAGAATACAGGAGAAGAACTGTAGCATAAAACAGAGTGAGGAGAATAGAGGAGAACTGTAGCATGAAACGGGGTGAGGAGAATACGGGAGAACTGTAGCATGAAACGGGGTGAGGAGAATACAGGAGAAGAACTGTAGCATGAAACGGGGTGAGGAGAATACAGGAGAAGAACTGTAGCATGAAATGGGGTGAGGAGATTACGTGAGAACTGTAGCGTAAAACGGAGTGAGGAGAATACGTGAGAACTGTAGCGTAAAACGGGGTGAGGAGAATACGTGAGAACTGGAGCATGAAACGGGGTGAGGATAATACGTGGAAACTGTAGCATGAAACGGGGTGAGGAGAATAAGTGAGAACTGTAGCGTAAAACGGAGTGAGGAGAATACGTGAGAACTGTAGCATGAAACGGGGTGAGGAGAATACGTGAGAACTGTAGTGTCACGCCTTGGTCATTGTATTTTGTGTTTTTGTTATATGTTTGGGTAGGCCAGGGTGTGACATGGGTTTATATGTTGTTTTTCGTATTGGGGTTTGTAGTATTTGGGATCACGGCTGTTTAGGGGTGTTGTATAGGCTTGGCTGCCTGAGGCAATTCTCAATCCGAGTCAGGTGATTCTCGTTGTCTCTGATTGGGAACCGTATTTAGGGAGCCATAGTTTCGCTTTGTATTTCGTGGGTGATTGTTCCTGTCTCTGTGTAGTGTTCACCAGATAGGCTGTAATAAGTTTCACGTTCCGTTTGTTGTTTTTGTATTTATGTGTTATTTCATGTACCGCGATTACTTCATTAAAGTCATGAGTAACCAACACGCTGCATTTCGGTCCGACTCTCTTCTTTCAACAGACGAACGCCGTTACAGAATCACCCACCACTCACGGACCGAGCAGCGTGTAAACTGGCAGGAGCGAAAGGAGGACGTTATGGACGGTAGAGGCATGGAGTATCCGACGTGGGAAGAAATCGACAGGTGGGCGGCCGACCCAGGTAGAGTGCAGGAGCCCGCCTGGGATTCGCTGCAGCAATGCGAAGAGGACTATAGGCGAATGGAGTCAAAGAAAAAGACACTCCGGCTAAAACGGAGAGGCGCTGGTATAAACAGGCAGTGACAGCTGGAGCAGCAAAAGGAGGATGAATTATTCGGAGAATGGACATGGGAAGACGTGTTGGATGGTGAAGGTTGTTACAATTGGGAGGAGATATTGGCCGGAAGAGATCGCCTCCCATGGGAACAGGTGGAGGCACTAAGGAGAGCAGAGGAAGCCGGAGATAGGAGCCGACGATACCAGGGAACACGGTTGGCATGGAAACCCGAAAAGCAGCCCCAAAAAAATATTGGGGGGAGGCTAGAAGGGAGTATGGTTATGCCAGGTAGGAGACCTGCGCAAACTCCCTGTGCTCACCGTTGGGCAAGAGAGACCGGGCAGGCACCGTGTTATGCTATGGAGCGCACAGTGTTTTCAGTGCGGGAGCATAGCCCGGTGCAAGCGGCACATACCAGCCCTTCCTATTGGCCGGGCTAGAGTGGGCATCGAGCCAGGTAAGCTTGGGCAGGCTCGGTGCTCAAGAGCACCAGTGCGCCTGCACGGTCCGGTCTATCCAGAGCCACCTCCACACACCAGTCCTCCGGTAGCAGCTCCCCGCACCAGGCTTCCTGTGCGTGTCCTCGATCCAGTACCACCAGTTCCAGCACCACGCACCAGGTCTTCAGTGCGCCTCGCCTGTTCAGCGCCACCAGTGCCGCCAGTCTGCCCAGCGCCGCCAGTCTGCCCAGCGCCGCCAGTCTGCCCAGCGCCGCCAGTGCCGCCAGTCTGCCCAGCGCCACCAGTCTGCCCAGCGCCGCCAGTCTGCCCAGCGCCGCCAGTCTGCCCAGCGCCGCCAGTCTGTCAGGATCAGTTAGATCCACCAGTCAGCCAGGATCCACCAGTCTGCCAGGATCCGCCAGAAGTGCCAGTCAGCCAGGATCTGCCAGTCTTCAGAGAGCTGTCAGCCTGCATGGTGCAGTCAGAGCTGTCAGTCTGCATGAAGCAGCCAGAGCTATCAGTCTGTAAGAAGCAGCCAGAGCTGTCAGTCTGCATAGAGCAGCTAGATCCGCCAGTCAGCCATGATCTTCTAGATCTGCCAGACAACCAGTCACTTCCAGATCTGCCAGACAACCAGTCTCTTCCAGATCTGCCAGACAACCAGTCTCTTCCAGATCTACCAGACAACCAGTCTCTTCCAGATCTGCCAGACAACCAGTCTCTTTCAGATCTGACAGACAACCAGTCTCTTCCAGATCTGCCAGACAACCAGTCTCTTCCAGATCTGCCAGTCAACCAGAATCTTCCAGATCTACTAGTCAACCTGAATCTTCCAGTTCCGCCAGCCAGCCAGGATTTACCAGAGCCTACTACCTGCCTGAGCTTCATCTCAGTACTGGGCTTCATCTCAGTACTGGGCTTCCTCTCAGTACTGGGCTTCCTCTCAGTACTGGGCTTCCTCTGTCCCAGGCTGCCCCTCTCCGAGCTGCCCCTCTGTCGAGCTGCCCCTCAGTCACGAGCTGCCCCTCCAGTCCAGTGGGATCTGGTGAGGACTATTAGCCATGAGTCGGCGGAGAGGGTGGATTATCCCAGGATGCGAAGGGAGGAACAAGGACATTAATGGAGTGGAGTCCACGCCCTGAGCCGGAGGCCACCATGGACAGACGCCCACCCGGACCCTCCCTATGGTTTGAGGTGCGTCCGGAGTCCACCTTAGGGGGGTTTCTGTGTATCACGCCTTGGTCATTGTATTTTTGTGTTTTTGTTATATGTTTAGGCAAGCCAGGGTGTGACATGGGTTTATATGTTGTTTTTCGTATTGGGGTTTGTAGTATTTGGATCACGGCTGTTTAGGGGTGTTGTATAGGCTTGGCTGCCTGAGGCAATTCTCAATCCGAGTCAGGTGATTCTCGTTGTCTCTGATTGGGAACCGTATTTAGGGAGCCATATTTTCGCTTTGTATTTCATGGGTGATTGTTCCTGTCTCTGTGTAGTGTTCACCAGATAGGCTGAAATAAGTTTACGTTCCGTTTATTCATTTTGACATGTGTTATTTCATGTACCGCGATTACTTCATTAACGTCATGAGTAACCAACACGCTGCATTTCGGTCCGACTCTCTTCTTTCAACAGACGAACGCCATTACATGTAGCCTGAAACGGGGTGAGGAGAATACGTGAGAACTGTAGCATGAAACGGGGTGAGGAGAATACGTGAGAACTGTAGCATGAAACGGGGTGGGGAGAATACGTGAGAACTGTAGCATGAAACGGGGTGAGGAGAATACGTGAGAACTGTAGCATGAAACGGGGTGAGGAGAATACAGGAGAAGAACTGTAGCATAACACGGAGTGAGGAGAATACAGAAGAACTGTAGCATGAAACAGGGTGGGGAGAATAGAGGAGAACTGTAGCATGAAATGGGGTAAGGTAAATACGTGAGAACTGTAGCATGAAACGGGGTGAGGAGAATACAGGAGAACTATAGCATGAAACTGGGTGAGGAGAATACAGGAGAACTATAGCATAAAACGGGGTGAGGAGAAAACGGGAGAAGAACTGTAGCATAAAATGGGGTGAGGAGAATACAGGAGAAGAACTGTAGCATAAAACGGGGTGAGGAGAATACGGGAGAAGAACTGTAGCATAAAACGGAGCAAGGAGAATACAGGAGAACTGTAGCATGAAACGGGGTGAGGAGAATAGAGGAGAACTGTAGCAAGAAACGGGGTGAGGAGAATACGTGAGAACTCTAGCATAAAATGGGGTGAGGAGAATACGGGAGAAGAACTGTAGCATAAAATGGGGTGAGGAGAATACAGGAGAAGAACTGTAGCATAAAACCGGGTGAGGAGAATACCGGAGAAGAACTGTAGCATAAAACGGAGCAAGGAGAATACAGGAGAACTGTAGCATGAAACGGGGTGAGGAGAATAGAGGAGAACTGTAGCAAGAAACGGGGTGAGGAGAATACGGGAGAACTGTAGCATAAAACGGAGCAAGGAGAATACAGGAGAACTGTAGCATGAAACGGGGTGAGGAGAATACAGGAGAAGAACTGTAGCATAAAACGAGGTGAGGAGAATACAGGATAACTGTAGCATGAAACGAGGTGAGGAGAATACGGGAGAACTGTAGCGTAAAACGGGGTGATGAGTATATGTGAGAACTGTAGCGTAAAACGGGGTGAGGAAAATACGTGAGAACTGTAGCATA
>NW_025757104.1:0-5886 GCF_021184085.1 Oncorhynchus gorbuscha
TATAGAGCCAAACAGATTGGAGAAGTGGTTTACCCAGACATCTCCATTTTGGATCGATACTACTTTGTGTTGTTTGTTATAGAGCCAAACAGATTGGAGAAGTGGTTTACCCAGACATCTCCATTTTGGATCGATACTACTCCGTGTTGTTTGTTTAGTGTTTTCACATTTTCCCAGAAGTGGATAGAATCCATGGATTCTTAAATTATATTGAGCTGATTTCTGACTTGGTGTTCATTCTTTTTCCATGGTGTATTTCTGTATTGTATTTCTGATTCAACATATATATTCACCGTATGTTTATGGTTGGACAGGTTTCTCAATTTCTTTCTTAGGTTTTTGCATTCTTCATCAAACCATGTGTCATATACATTTTTAGATTTGATAGTCATATACATTTTTAGATTTGATACCATTGACTATGTACATACCCAGGATGTAACAGAGCTATATGTGTACCTACCATTGACTATGTACATACCCAGGATGTAACAGAGCTATATGTGTACCTACCATTGACTATGTACATACCCAGGATGCAACAGAGCTATATGTGTACCTACCATTGACTATGTACATACCCAGCGTTCAACAGAGCTATATGTGTACCTACCATTGACTATGTACATACCCAGCGTTCAACAGAGCTATATGTGTACCTACCATTGACTATGTACATACCCAGCGTTCAACAGAGCTATATGTGTACCTACCATTGACTATGTACATACCCAGCGTTCAACAGAGCTATAGGTGTACCTACCATTGACTATGTACATACCCAGCGTTCAACAGAGCTATATGTGTACCTACCATTGACTATGTACATACCCAGCGTTCAACAGAGCTATAGGTGTACCTACCATTGACTATGTACATACCCAGCATGTCAACAGAGCTATAGGTGTACCTACCATTGACTATGTACATACCCAGGATGTAACAGAGCTATATGTGTACCTACCATTGACTATGTACATACCCAGGATGTAACAGAGCTATATGTGTACCTACCATTGACTATGTACATACCCAGGATGTAACAGAGCTATATGTGTACCTACCATTGACTATGTACATACCCAGCGTTCAACAGAGCTATAGGTGTACCTACCATTGACTATGTACATACCCAGCGTTCAACAGAGCTATAGGTGTACCTACCATTGACTATGTACATACCCAGCGTTCAACAGAGCTATAGGTGTACCTACCATTGACTATGTACATACCCAGGATGTAACAGAGCTATATGTGTACCTACCATTGACTATGTACATACCCAGGATGTAACAGAGCTATATGTGTACCTACCATTGACTATGTACATACCCAGGATGTAACAGAGCTATATGTGTACCTACCATTGACTATGTACATACCCAGGATGTAACAGAGCTATAGGTGTACCTACCATTGACTATGTACATACCCAGCGTTCAACAGAGCTATATGTGTACCTACCATTGACTATGTACATACCCAGGATGCAACAGAGCTATAGGTGTACCTACCATTGACTATGTACATACCCAGCGTTCAACAGAGCTATATGTGTACCTACCATTGACTATGTACATACCCAGGATGTAACAGAGCTATATGTGTACCTACCATTGACTATGTACATACCCAGCGTTCAACAGAGCTATAGGTATACCTACCATTGACTATGTACATACCCAGCGTTCAACAGAGCTGCAGAAGTTGTGACCCGTTTTTGTTGGTTATGTTGTCGTAGTTGTTCCTAGGGGGCCATATGGGGGAGGGAATTATTTCAGCTCCAGGTAGGTGTTTGTCCCTCTGTGTGCTGAGGGTGTCAGGTTCTTGTCCAGTTCTGTCATTTAGGTCGTCACAGACCAGTACCTGTCCCTGGGTCTGGAAAGGATTTTACTTCCCTCTCCAGGAGAGAGAAGTGTCTTCATTAAAGTATGGCGATTCTATAGGTAGCACACAGGAGGACATTTCTCCCTGTTGAAATAATTTCCTTTTGAATTTCTAGCCAACTGTAAAATGTTCCTCTTTTGAATAATTTAATAGCTTGAGTTAGGTCTGCTCTAAACCAAATTAGCATACCCAATGAGTCCCTTTCCTGTTTCACACCTGGTAGTTTGGTGGATGAGACTACCAGTTCTCTGTAACCTACAGTAGAGGGCAACCAGTGGGTCAATCTCCCCTATACCAGGTTTCTTGTAGGATGACAATGTCTGTATTTGTGATGTATTTTGTGAAGTCCAGGTTCCTGCTGTTTAAAAAAAGGCAATAGGATCTCAGGCCTTGGACACTCCAATATGAGATAATGAGGCTTTGTGTTCCATAAAGTGTCTAATGTTATTAGTTGTGTGGTTTGTGTACGTGTGAGCAGAGCCTGCTGAGCATCTGGTACATTCCATTGGCTTGGGCTAGTGTAAGCACTGAGGTTGGGCCTGTTCACCTGCTCACGGCCGGGCGTATGTGTGAGTTTCATGTTGAGGCCCTCTTTGTGGGAGTGGGGGGCATGGGGTGGGTAGAAGGGGCATACGTCTGATCTGAGAGGGCCTAAATGGGGTGTGGGCATGGTTGACATGGGTGGGGTGTTGATTGGTTAGGGTGGGGGTGTGAATGTGGCTGATGGTGCTGTGGTCTGGATGTAGGTCCTCTTGGCGTGGGTCCTCTATGTGCAGGTCTGGTGGGGGTCCTGCAGGTCTGGGAAAGTGTCTCGCTGGTGTCACTGCGGTGTCTGTTGATCTGTTGCTCTTGTGTGAGTTGTTGGGGCTGCGGTTGAGGGTGATGTGCTTTAGGGTCCGGGCGATGGTTGGCACTGCTGCCTTGTAGAGGTGGACCTGGTCATAAAGGCTGTTCAAGTCCAGGGTGGAGTGGTGGGCACTGCTGCCTTGTAGAGTTGGACCTGGTCATAAAGGAGTGGTGGGCCAGGTAAACACATGGTTTTGAGGCACAGTCACGGGTAATACTTGCATTTACACGCTGTATGGTAGCAGGGTGGAAGTATTTTCATGGAACCAGGGTGGAGATAACCACTTGTGCGTTGGGGAAAGTAGAAGAGGCTTTTTCATTCACTCTCTTGAGTGGGGTGTCCACCCTTTCCTGCTGTGCTCTCAGGTCATTTGTGCCTGTGTGTATTATTATGTGACTGGGTGACCCTAGTTGGACCTCAGACAGAAGGTGTAGGGTACGCTGGGTGTTTGGACACCAGAGTTTAGACACTGTGTGTTCGGAAAAAGTGTATTTCCTTGTATATATTTCCTTTTGAGTCCATAAGGAGTACAATCTGTGTATTGTGCATGTCCTCAGTTGGTGTGGGGGGTTGTTCAGGAGGGCTATCAAGGATGCTGACAGGGGGTTGGGTCCTCTGGAGTTGAGGTTCTTCAGCAGGTGGCTTAGTGGTTAGATCATTGGGCCAGTAACTGAAAGGTTGTTGGATCAAATCCCAGAGTTGACAATGTGAAAATCTGTCATTCTACTCTTGAGTAAGGCAATTAACCCCGTTTTCCCCGGGCGCCAAACACATAGAGGTCGATTTCCCTTTGAGTCCATAAGGAGTACAATCTGTGTGGCTGCAGGGTGGACTGTTCCTCAGTTGGTGTGGGACTGTTCTGCTGTTGGACTGGGAGCTGCTGTGCTGGACTGTTATGCTGTGATGGATGCTGCTGTGCAGGGGGTTGGGACTGTTCTGCTGTGATGAGGACTGTTCTGCTTGACTGTTGCTGTGTGCTGGACTGTCTCTTGGAGCAGGTGTGCTTAGTGTTCTGCTGTAGATGTGGTTGTCATTGCTGCTGTATTGGGCCATGCTAACTGAAAGGTTGCTGGATCAAATCTATTCCAGAGCTGGCTGTGCTGGACTGTTATGCTGAAAATCTACTGTGCTATGCTGAGACTATTCTCTACTGCTGTGCTGTGCTGGACTGACGGTGCTGGACTGTTCTGCTGTGAATTAACGGACTGTTCCGCTTTCGGACTGTTCTGCTGTGGCGCCAAACACATAGAGGCTCATCTGGCAGCAATGCTGTGGTCAGGAGTGGACTGTTCTGCTGTGGTGTCGATGCTGTGGTCAGGGTGGACTGTTCTGCTGTGGTGTCGATGCTGTGGTCAGGGTGGACTGTTCTGCTGTGGTGTCGATGCTGTGGTCAGGAGTGGACTGTTCTGCTGTGATGTCGATGCTGTGATGTCGATGCTGTGGTCAGGGTGGACTGTTCTGCTGTGATGTCAACGCTGTGGTCAGGGTGGACTGTTCTGCTGTGGTGTCGATGCTGTGGTGTCGATGCTGTGGTCAGGGTGGACTGTTCTGCTGTGGTGTCGATGCTGTGGTCAGGGTGGACTGTTCTGCTGTGATGTCGATGCTGTGGTCAGGGTGGACTGTTCTGCTGTGGTGTCGATGCTGTGGTCAGGGTGGACTGTTCTGCTGTGGTGTCGATGCTGTGGTCAGGGTGGACTGTTCTGCTGTGATGTCGATGCTGTGGTCAGGGTGGACTGTTCTGCTGTGATGTCGATGCTGTGGTCAGGGTGGACTGTTCTGCTGTGATGTCGATGCTGTGGTCAGGGTGGACTGTTCTGCTGTGATGTCGATGCTGTGGTCAGGGTGGACTGTTCTGCTGTGGTGTCGATGCTGTGGTCAGGGTGGACTGTTCTGCTGTGGTGTACGATGCTGTGAGTGTCGATGCTGTGGTCAGGGTGGACTGTTCTGCTGTGATGTCGAGACTCTGAGGTAGGCTGGTCTGCTGGCTTCTCTGCGGGCGTGGCTAGCTCTCTAATGGGTTGTTCTCTGTCACACGTCATCGTTCTCATCTTCTCCTCGATCACTTTCACCTTTCACATCTGTTGATGTGTTCTCACCACAGTACAGAGTGCAGATACAGTTGAAGTCTGAAGTTTACATACACTTAGGTTGGAGTCACTTAAACTCGTTTTTCAACCACTTCACACATTTCTTGTTAACAAACTATAGTTTTGGTAAGTCGGTTAGGACATCTACTTTGTGCATGACACAAGTCATTTTTACAACAATTGTTTCCACACATATTATTTAACTTATAATTGACTGTATCACAATTCCAGTGGGTCAGAAGTCTACGTACACTAAGCTGACTGTGCCTTTAAACAGCTTAGAAAATGATGTCATGGCTTTAGAAGCTTCTGATAGGCTAATTGACATCATTTGAGTCAATTGGAGGAGTACCTGTGGATGTATTTCAAGGCCTACGTTCAAACTCGGTGCCTCTTGCCTGGGAAAATCAAAAGAAATCAGCCAAGACCTCAGAAAAAAAATTGTAGACCTCCACAAGTCTGATTCATCCTTGGGAGCAATTTCCAAATGCGTGAAGGTACCAGGTTCATCTGTACAAACAATAGTACGCAAGTATAAACACCATGGGACCACTCAGCCGTCATACCGCTCAGTAAGGAGACGCGTTCTGTCTCCTAGAGATGAATGTACTTTGGTGAGAAAAGTGAAAATCAATCCTAGAACAACAGCAAAGGACATTGTGAAGATGCTGGAGGAAACAGGTACAAAAATATCTATATCCATAGTAAGAGTCCTGTATCAACATAAGCTAAAAGATCGCTCAGCAAGGAAGAAGCCACTGCTCCAAAACCACCATAGGAAAGCCAGACTACTCTTTGCAACTGCATATCGGGACAAAGATTGTAGTTTTTGGAGAAATGTCCTCTAGGCTGAGAAACATAGAACTGTTTGGCCATAATGACCATCGTTATGTTTGGAGGAAAAAGTGGAACACAATCCCAACCGTGAAGCACGGGGGTGGCAACATCATGTTGTGGGGGTACTTTGCTGCAGGAGGGTCTGGTGCACTTCACAAAATATTTTGCATCACAAGGAAGGAAAATGATGTGGATATATTGAAGCAACATCTCAAAACATCAGTCAGA
>NW_025757105.1:0-5885 GCF_021184085.1 Oncorhynchus gorbuscha
TTTATTATCATGTCTTGTCCCTGTGCTCCCCATTCTATTCGTTTCCCTCTGCTGGTCTTATTAGGTTCTTTCCCTCTTTCTATCCCTCTCTCTCCCCCTCCCCCTCTCACTCTCTCGCTCTCTCTTCTCTCTATCGTTCCGTTCCTGCTCCCAGCTGTTCCTATTCCCCTAATCATCATTTAGTCTTCCCACACCTGTTCCCGATCCTTTCCCCTGATTAGAGTCCCTATTTCTTCCTTTGTGTTCCGTTCCTGTCCTGTCGGTTCCTTGTTTAGAATTCACCGTGCTGTGATTGTGTATCGCCCTGTCCTGTCGTGTTTTTGCCTTCATCAGATGCTGCGTGTGAGCAGGTGTCTCTGTCAGCTACGGCCTGCGCCTACCCGAAGCGACCTGCAGTCTGTGGCCGCTTCTCCTGTTATTCCCCTCTACAGACTAGAGGATTTCTGTTATTCCCTGTTTGGACATTTCCTGTTAAGGATTCAGGATTTGTCGTTTTCTGTTTGGACTTGAATAAACTCTGTTTCTGTTAAGTCGCTTTTGGGTCCTCTTTCACCTGCATGACAATACAATTTCAGAGTGGAACACTTTAGCCATTATCTTACAACATTCACTTCCGGCGCCGACTGAGATGGCCGCCTCGCTTAGCGTTCCTAGGAAACTATGCAGTTTTTTGTTTTTTTATGTGTTATTTCTTACATTAGTACCCCAGGTCATCTTAGGTTTCATTACATACAGTCGAGAAGAACTACTGAATATAAGATCAGCGTCAACTCACCATCAGTACGACCAAGAATATGTTTTCCGCGACGCGGATCCTGTGTTCTGCCTTACAAACAGGACAACGGAATGGATCGCATGCAGCGACCCAAGGAAACGACTCCGAAAAAGAGGGAAACGCGGCGGTGTTCTGGTCAGACTCCGAAAAAAGGGCACATCGCGCACCACTTCCCAGTATTCTTCTTGCCAATGTCCAGTCTCTCGACAACAAGGTTGATGAAATCCGAGCAAGGGTGGCATTCCAGGACATCAGAGACTGCAACGTTCTGCTTTACGGAGACATGGCTTACTGGGAAAACGCTATCCAGGGCGGTACAGCCAACGGGTTTCTCCACGCATCGCGCCCGACAGAAACAAACATCTATCTGGTAAGAAGAGTGGAGGGCGTATGCCTCATGACTAACGGGACATGGTGTGATGAAGGAAACATACAGGAACTCAAATCCTTCTGTTCACCTGATTACAGAATTCCCTCACAATCAAATGTAAGGAACGCATTATCTTCCAAAGAGAATTCTCTTGATTATAATCACAGCCGTATATATCCCCCAAGCAGACACATCGATGGCTCTGAGAACGAACTTTATTTAACTCTTTGCAAACTGGAAAACATTTATCGGAGGCTGCATTCATTGTAGCTGGGGATTTTAACAAAGCCAATCTGAAAACAAGACTCCTAAATTTTATCAGCATATCGATTGCGCAACCAGGGGGTGGTAAAACCTTGGATCATTGCTACTCTAACTTCCGCGACGCATATAAGGCCCTGCCCCGCCCCCTTTCGGAGAAGCTGACACGACTCCATTTTGCTGATCCTGCCTACAGGCAGAATTAAAACAGAGGCTCCCACGCTGAGGTCTGTCCAACGCTGGTCAGACCAAGCTGACTCTACACTCAAAGACTGCTTCCATCACGTGGACTGGGACATGTTTCGTATTGCGTCAGATGGGAATATTGACGAATACGCTGATTCGGTGTGCGAGTTCATTAGAACGTGCGTCGAAGATGTCGTTCCCATAGCAACGATAAAAACATTCCCTAACCAGAAACCGTGGATTGATGGCAGCATTCGCGTGAAACTGAAAGCGCGAACCACTGCTTTTAATCAGGGCAAGGTGTCTGGCAACATGACTGAATACAAACAGTGCAGCTATTCCCTTCGTAAGGCTATCAAACAAGCTAAGCGTCAGTACAGAGACAAAGTGGAATCTCAATTCAATGGCTCAGACACAAGAGGCATGTGGCAGGGTCTACAGTCAATCACGGACTACAAGATGAAATCCAGCCCAGTCACGGACCAGGATGTCTTGCTCCCAGGCAGACTAAATAACTTTTTGCCCGCTTTGAGGACAATACAGTGCCACTGACACGGCCTGCAACGGAAACATGCGGTCTCTCCTTCACTGCAGCCGAGGTGAGTAAGACATTTAAACGTGTTAACCTCGCAAGGCTGCAGGCCCAGACGGCATCCCCAGCCGCGCCCTCAGAGCATGCGCAGACCAGCTGGCCGGTGTGTTTACGGACATATTCAATCAATCCCTATACCAGTCTGCTGTTCCCACATGCTTCAAGAGGGCCACCATTGTTCCTGTTCCCAAGAAAGCTAAGGTAACTGAGCTAAACGACTACCGCCCCGTAGCACTCACTTCCGTCATCATGAAGTGCTTTGAGAGACTAGTCAAGGACCATATCACCTCCACCCTACCTGACACCCTAGACCCACTCCAATTTGCTTACCGCCCAAATAGGTCCACAGACGATGCAATCTCAACCACACTGCACACTGCCCTAACCCACCTGGACAAGAGGAATACCTATGTGAGAATGCTGTTCATCGACTACAGCTCGGCATTCAACACCATAGTACCCTCCAAGCTCGTCATCAAGCTCGAGACCCTGGGTCTCGACCCCGCCCTGTGCAACTGGGTACTGGACTTCCTGACGGGCCGCCCCCAGGTGGTGAGGGTAGGGCAACAACATCTCCTCCCCGCTGATCCTCAACACGGGGCCCCACAAGGGTGCGTTCTGAGCCCTCTCCTGTACTCCCTGTTCACCCACGACTGCGTGGCCACGCACGCCTCCAACTCAATCATCAAGTTTGCGGACGACACAACAGTGGTAGGCTTGATTACCAACAACGACGAGACGGCCTACAGGGAGGAGGTGAGGGCCCTTGGAGTGTGGTGTCAGGAAAATAACCTCACACTCAACGTCAACAAAACTAAGGAGATGATTGTGGACTTCAGGAAACAGCAGAGGGAACACCCCCTATCCACATCGATGGAACAGTAGTGGAGAGGGTAGCTAGTTTTAAGTTCCTCGGCATACACATCACAGACAAACTGAATTGGTCCACTCACACTGACAGCGTCGTGAAGAAGGCGCAGCAGCGCCTATTCAACCTCAGGAGGCTGAAGAAATTCGGCTTGTCACCAAAAGCACTCACAAACTTCTACAGATGCACAATCGAGAGCATCCTGGCGGGCTGTATCACCGCCTGGTACGGCAACTGCTCCGCCCTCAACCGTAAGGCTCTCCAGAGGGTAGTGAGGACTGCACAACGCATCACCGGGGGCAAACTACCTGCCCTCCAGGACACCTACACCACCCGTTGTTACAGGAAGGCCATAAAGATCATCAAGGACATCAACCACCCGAACCACTGCCTGTTCACCCCGCTATCATCCAGAAGGCGAGGTCAGTACAGGTGCATCAAAGCTGGGACCGAGAGACTGAAAAACAGCTTCTATCTCAAGGCCATCAGACTGTTAAACAGCCACCACTAACATTGAGTGGCTGCTGCCAACACACTGACATTGACACTGACCCAACTCCAGCCATTTTAATAATGGGAATTGATGGGAAATTATGTAAATATATCACTAGCCACTTTAAACAATGCTACCTTATATAATGTTACTTACCCTACATTATTCATCTCATATGCATATGTATATACTGTACTCTACAACATCGACTGCATCCTTATGTAACACATGTATCACTAGCCACTTTAACTATGCCACTTTGTTTACTTTGTCTACACACTCATCTCATATGTATATACTGTACTCGATACCATCTACTGTATGCTGCTCTGTACCATCACTCATTCATATATCCTTATGTACATGTTCCTTATCCCCTTACACTGTGTATAAGACAGTAGTTTTGGAATTGTTAGTTAGATTACTTGTTGGTTATCACTGCATTGTCGGAACTAGAAGCACAAGCATTTCGCTACACTCGCATTAACATCTGCTAACCATGTGTATGTGACAAATAAAATTTGATTTGATTTGATTTTGATTTGATTCTATCAATAGAGATACAACATTGTACTGGATAAGTCCTTGATGGTGAGTCAATCAGTCCTCTTTTGTGACTGTGCCGTTCATATCTGAGCCCACATCTAATGAGCTGCCTCTGATAAGGATGGGAAATAATGAGCTGCATCTGATAAGGATGGGAAATAATGAGCTGCCTCTGATAAGGATGGGAAATAATGAGCTGCCTCTGATAAGGATGGGAAATAATGAGCTGCCTCTGATAAGGATGGGAAATAATGAGCTGCCTCTGATAAGGATTGGAAATAATGAGCTGCGTCTGATAAGGATGGGAAATAATGAGCTGCCTCTGATAAGGATGGGCAATAATGAGCTGCCTCTGATAAGGATGGGAAATAATGAGCTGCCTCTAATAAGGATGGGAAATAATGAGCTGCCTCTGATATGATGGGCAATAATGAGCTGCCTCTGATAAGGATGGGAAATAATGAGCTGCCTCTATCAAGGATGGGAAATAATGAGCTGCCTCTGATAAGACGGGCAATAATGAGCTGCTCTGATAAGGATGGGAAATAATGAGCTGCCTCTAATAGGATGGGAAATAATGAGCTGCCTCTGATAAGGATGGGAAATAATGAGCTGCCCTGATAAGGATGGGAAATAATGAGCTGCATCTGATAGCGATGGGAAATAATGAGCTGCATCTGATAGGATGGGAAATAATGAGCTGCATCTGATGAGGATGGAAAATAATGAGCTGCCTCTGATAAGGATGGGCAATAATGAGCTGCCTCTGATAAGGATGGGAAATAATGAGCTGCATCTAATAAGGATGGGAAATAATGAGCTGCCTCTGATAAGGATGGGGAAATAATGAGCTGCCTCTGATTGGAAGCAATGAGCTGCCTCTGATATGATGGGAAATAATGAGCTGCCTCTGATAGGATTGGAAATAATGAGCTGCCTCTGATAAGGATGGGAAATAATGAGCTGCCTCTGATAAGGATGGGAAATAATGAGCTGCCTCTGATAAGGATTGGAAATAATGAGCCGCTTCTGATAAGGATGGGAAATAATGAGCTGCCTCTTATGGCGATGGGCAATAATGAGCTGCCTCTGATAAGGATGGGAAATAATGAGCTACCTCAATAAGGATGGGAAATAATGAGCTGCTCTGATAAGGATGGGCACAATGAGCTGCCTCTGATAAGGATGGGGAAATAATGAGCTGCATCTGATAAGGATGGGAAATAATGAGCTGCCTCTGATAAGGATGGGAAATAATGAGCTGCCTCTCATAAGGATGGGAAATAATGAGCTGCCTCTGATAAGGATTGGAAATAATGAGCTGCCTCTGATAAGGATGGGCAATAATGAGCTGCCTCTGATAAGGATGGGAAATAATGAGCTGCCTCTAATAAGGATGGGAAATAATGAGCTGCCTCTGATAAGGATGGGCAATAATGAGCTGCCTCTGATAAGGATGGGAAATAATGAGCTGCATCTGATAAGGATGGGAAATAATGAGCTGCCTCTGATAAGGATGGGAAATAATGAGCTGCCTCTGATAAGGATGGGAAATAATGAGCTGCCTCTGATAAGGATGGGAAATAATGAGCTGCCTCTGATAAGGATTGGAAATAATGAGCTGCCTCTGATAAGGATGGGAAATAATGAGCTGCCTCTGATAAGGATGGGCAATAATGAGCTGCCTCTGATAAGGATGGGAAATAATGAGCTGCCTCTAATAAGGATGGGAAATAATGAGCTGCCTCTGATAAGGATGGGCAATAATGAGCTGCCTCTGATAAGGATGGGAAA
>NW_025757106.1:0-5883 GCF_021184085.1 Oncorhynchus gorbuscha
GTGCCCCACTCTCGAGCCCGACCAGTAAGGAGTGAAATGACGAAGTAATCCCGGAAAGCTGTCTCTCTGAGTATGTGTTGGGTTGAGAGAGAGAACACAATATCACACTGGGTGAGAAAGGAGCGGCACTCAGTGGGCTGCCCAGAGTAACATGGTGGGTTATTAACCCTAGGTTCCGGAGACTCAGAAGACCAGGAAGTAGCTGGTGGCACGAGACGAAGACTCTGAAACTGTCCTGAGAGGTCGGAAACCTGAGCGCCAGGGGTCTCAACGGCATGACGAGCAGCAGACAATTCCTGCTCGTGTCTGCCGAGCATTGCTCCCTGGATCTCGACGGCAGTGTTACGAGAATCCGTAGTCGCTGGGTCCATTCTTGGTCGGATCCTTCTGTTATGCTGGTGAATGAGGACCCAAAAGCGACTTAACGAAAACAGAGTCTTTATTCCAGTAAATGACAAAAGTAATAATCCTGGATATATCAAGGAGAAAACAAAACAGGAAAAACTGAACCACTCCGTAGTAGCGAGGACAGACTGGAGACTGACCATAGACTGCAGGTTGCTTCTCGAAGGCACTGACCGTAGTGAATTAAAACATTCGCTCACACGCAGCATCTGAAGAAGACAAAACACGACAGGGCGAGACAAGGACACAGAACAGCCGAACATCATACAAGGATCTGACAAGGACAGAAGGAAAACAGAGGGAGAAATAGTGGCTCTAATCAGAGGGCAAAATAGGGACAGGTGTGAAAGAGTAAATGAGGAACAGCTGGGAGCAGGAACGGAATGATAGGGAGAGAGCGAGAGAGGGAGAGAGGGAGGGGAAGAGAGGGATAGAAAGAGTGGAAAGAACCTAATAAGACCAGCAGAGGAAACGAAAAGAAGGGAAGCACAGAGACAAGACATGATAACCAATGACAAAACATGACAGTACCCCCACTCCCACCGAGCGCCTCCTGGCGCACTCGAGGAGGAAACTCCTGGCGGCAACGATCAGCGAACGGTCCAGCACGCCCCGAGATGGAACCCAACTCCTCTCCTCAGGACCGTAACCTCCCAATCCACTAAGTATTGGTGACCACGTCCCCGAGAACGCATGTCCATGATCTTTCCTACCTTGTAACAGGGTGCCTCGACAAGGACGGGGGGAAGACGAACGGGGGCGCGAAGAAAGGGCTTGACACAGGAGACATGGAAGACAGGATGGACGCGACGAAGATGTCGCGGAAGAAGCAGTCGCACAGCCGACAGGATTGACGACCTGGGAGACACGGAACGGACCAATGAACCGCGGGAGTCAACTTTACAGAAGCTGTCGTAAGGGGAAGGTTACGAGTGGAAAGCCCACACTCTCTGGCCGCGACAATACCTAGGACTCTTAATCCTACGTTTATTGGCGGCTCTCACAGTCTGCGCCCTGTAACGGCAAAGTGCAGACCTCACCCTCCTCCAGGTGCGCTCACAACGTTGGACAAACGCCTGAGAGCGGAGGGAACGCTGACTCGGCGAGCTGGGACGAGAACAGAGGAGGCTGGTAACCCAGACTACTCTGAAACGGAGATAGCCCGGTAGCAGACGAAGGAAGCGAGTTGTGAGCGTATTCTGCCCAGGGGAGCTGTTCTGCCCAAGACGCAGGGTTTCTAAAAGAAAGGCTGCGTGATATGCGACCAATCGTCTGATTGGCCCTTTCTGCTTGACCGTTAGACTGGGGATGAAAACCGAAGAGAGACTGACGGAAGCACCAATCAAACGACAGAACTCCCTCCAAAACTGTGACGTGAATTGCGGACCTCTGTCTGAAACGGCGTCTAACGGGAGGCCATGAATTCTGAACACATTCTCGATGATGATTTGTGCCGTCTCCTTAGCGGAAGGAAGCTTAGCGAGGGGAATGAAATGTGCCGCCCTTAGAGAACCTATCGACAACCGTAAGAATCACAGTCTTCCCCGCAGACGAAGGCAGACCGGTAATGAAGTCTAAGGCGATGTGAGACCATGGTCGAGAAGGAATGGGAAGCGGTCTGAGACGACCGGCAGGAGGAGAGTTACCTGACTTAGTCTGCGCGCGCAGTCCAACAAGAGCCACGAAACGGCGCGTGTCACGCCTCCTGAGTAGGCCACCAAAAGCGCTGGCGAATAGAAGCAAGAGTGCCTCGAACGCCGGGATGGCCAGCTAACTTGGCAGAGTGAGCCCACTGAAGAACAGCCAGACGAGTAGAAACAGGAACGAAAAGAAGGTTACTAGGATAGCGCGCGACGCAGTGTGAGTGAGTGCTTGCTTAACCTGTCTCTCAATTCCCAGACAGTCAACCCGACAACACGCCCATAAGGAAGAATCCCCTCGGGATCGGTAGAAGCCACAGAAGAACTAAAGAGACGGGATAAGGCATCAGGCTTGGTGTTCTTATTACCCGGGCGATAAGAAATCACAAACTCAAACGAGCTTAAAAACAACGCCCAACGAGCTTGACGTGCATTAAGTCGCTTGGCAGAACGGATGTACTCAAGGTTCTTATGGTCAGTCCAAACGACAAAAGGAACGGTCGCCCTCCAACCACTGTCGCCATTCGCCTAGGGCTAAGCGGATGGCGAGCAGTTCGCGGTTACCCACATCATAGTTGCGTTCCGATGGCGACAGGCGATGAGAAAATAAGCGCAAGGATGGACCTTATCGTCAGACTGAAAGCGCTGGGATAGAATGGCTCCCACGCCCACCTCTGAAGCGTCAACCTCGACAATGAATTGTTTAGGACGCCAGGAGTAACAAGGATAGGAGCGGACGGGAAACTCTTGAGGAGATCAAAAGCTCCTGGGCGGAACCGACCACTTAAAGCACGTCTTGACAGAAGTAAGAGCTGTGAGAGGGGCAGCAACTTGACCGAAATTACTTAATGAAACGCCGATAGAAATTAGCGAAACCTAGAAAGCGCTGCAACTCGACACGTGACCTTGGAACGGGCCAATCACTGACAGCCTGACCTTAGCGGGATCCATCTGAATGCCTTCAGCGGAAATAACAGAACCGAGAAATGTGACGGAGGAGACATGAAAAGGCGCACTTCTCAGCCTTTACGTAGAGACAATTCTCTAAAAGGCGTTGGAGAACACGCCGAACGTGCTGAACATGAATCTCGAGTGACGGTGAAAAAATCAGGATATCGTCAAGGTAGACAAAAACAAAGATGTTCAGCATGTCTCTCAGAACATCATTAACTAATGCCTGAAAACAGCTGGAGCATTGGCGAGACCAAACGGCAGAACCCGGTACTCAAAAATGCCCTAACGGAGTGTTAAACGCCGTTTTCCACTGGTCCCCTCTCTGATGCGCACGAGATGGTAAGCATTACGAGAAGGTCCAACTTAGTAAAGAACCTGGCTCCTGCAGAATCTCGAAGGCTGACGACATAAGGGGAAGCGGATAACGATTCTTAACCGTTATGTCATTCAGCCCTCGATAATCACGCAGGGCGCAGAGTACCGTCCTTCTTCTTAACAAAAAAAACCCCGCTCCGGCAGGAGAGGAAAAGGCACTACGGTGCCGGCGTCAAGAGAAACAGACAAATAATCCTCGAGAGCCTTACGTTCGGGAGCCGACAGAGAGTATAGTCTACCCCGAGGGGGAGTGGTCCCCGGAAGGAGATCAATACTACAATCATACGACCGGTGAGGAGGAAGGGAGTTGGCTCTGGACCGACTGAAGACCGTGCGCAGATCATGATATTCCTCCGGCACTCCTGTCAAATCACCAGGTTCCTCCTGAGAAGAGGGGACAGAAGAAACAGGAGGATAGCAGACATTAAACACTTCACATGACAAGAAACGTTCCAGGATAGGATAGAATTACTAGACCAATTAATAGAAGGATTATGACATACTAGCCAGGGATGACCCAAAACAACAGGTGTAAAAGGTGAACGAAAAATCAAAAAGGAAATGGTCTCACTGTGGTTACCAGATACTGTGAGGGTTAAAGGTAGTGTCTCATATCTGATACTGGGGAGAAGACTACCATCTAAGGCGAACATGGGCGTGGGCTTCCCTAACTGTCTGAGAGGAATGTCATGTTTCGAGCCCATGCTTCGTCCATAAAACAACCCTCAGCCCCAGAGTCTATCAAGGCACTGCATGAAGCAGCCGAACCGGTCCAGCGTAGATGGACCGACATGGTAGTACAGGATCTTGATGGAGAGACCTGAGTAGTAGCGCTCACCAGTAGCCCTCCGCTTACTGATGAGCTCTGGCTTTTACTGACATGAATTGACAAAATGTCCAGCAGAACCGCAATAGAGGCAAAGGCGGTTGGTGATCCTCCGTTCCCTCTCCTTAGTCGAGATGCGAATACCTCCCAGCTGCATGGGCTCAGTCTCTGAAGGAGATGGTTGCGATGCGGAGAGGGGGAACACCGTTAACGCGAGCTCTCTTCCACGAGCTCGGTGACGAAGATCTACCCGTCGTTCTATGCGGATGGCGAGTGCAATCAAAGAGTCCACACTGGAAGGAACCTCCCGGGAGAGAATCTCATCCTTAACCTCAGCGTAGGTCCCTCCAGAAAACGGCGAGCAACGCCGGCTACGTTCCAGTCACTAGAGGCAGCAAGAGTGCGAAACTCTATGAGTAATCCGTTATGGATCGATCACCTTGACATGGGAAGCCAGGGCCCTAGAAGCCTCCTACCAAAAACTGAACGATCAAAAACCATTATCATCTCCTCTTTAAAGTTCAATTTTAATTGTTAGAACACTCCGGCCCTTGCCTCCCAGATAGCTGTTTTACTCTCGAGCCCGACCAGTAAGTGAAATGACGTAAGCAATCGAGCTCTCTCTCTTGAGCATGTGTTGGGTTGGAGAGAGAACACAATATCACACTGGGTGAGAAAGGACGGCACTCAGTGGGCTGCCCAGAGTAACATGGTGGGTTATTAACCCTAGGTTCCGAGGAGACTCGGAAGACCAGGAAGTAGCTGGTGGCACGAGACGAAGACTCTGAAACTGTCCTGAGAGGTCGGAAACCTGAGCGGCCAGGGTCTCAACGGCATGACGAGCAGCAGACAATTCCTGCTCGTGTCTGCCGAGCATTGCTCCCTGGATCTCGACGGCAGTGTTACGAGAATCCGTAGTCGCTGGGTCCATTCTTGGTCGGATCCTTCTGTTATGCTGGTGAATGAGGACCCAAAAGCGACTTAACGAAAACAGAGTCTTTATTCCAGTATATGACAAAAGTAATAATCCTGGATATATCAAGGAGAAAACAAAACAGGAAAAACTGAAATCCACTCGTAGTAGCGAGGACTGACTGGAGACTCGACCATAGACTGCAGGTTGCTTCGGGAAGGCACCGACCGTAGCAGACTAAGACACCTGCTCACACGCAGCATCTGAAGAAGATAAAACACGACAGGGCGAGACAAGGACACAGAACAGCGAACATCATACAAGGATCCGACAAGGACAGAAGCGGAAAACAGAGGGAGAAATAGTGGCTCTAATCAGAGGGCAAAATAGGGGACAGGTGTGAAAAGAGTAAATGAGGAACAGCTGGGAGCAGGAACGGAACGATAAGGAGAGAGAGCGAGAGAGGGAGAGAGGGAGGGGAAGAGAGGGATAGAAAGAGGGAAAGAACCTAATAAGACCAGCAGAGGGAAACGAATAGAAGGGAAGCACAGAGACAAGACATGATAACCAATGACAAAACATGACAGGTGTTGTCAATTAGTTTACTCCAATTAAGGGAGCGGTGGTAGGGTTAGGGGAAAATAATAAAGGAAAAAAAATATATATATATATATACCACAGTGGTGCAAAAAAGTATTTAGTCAGCCACCAATTGT
The DNA here is from genome assembly GCF_021184085.1 of Oncorhynchus gorbuscha. Taxonomy (NCBI): domain Eukaryota; kingdom Metazoa; phylum Chordata; class Actinopteri; order Salmoniformes; family Salmonidae; genus Oncorhynchus; species Oncorhynchus gorbuscha. The sequence goes on from NW_025757106.1 coordinate 5,830, forward strand.
GCAAGTTCTCCCACTTAAAAATGAGAGTGGCCTGTAATTTTCATCATAGGTACA
>NW_025757107.1:0-5883 GCF_021184085.1 Oncorhynchus gorbuscha
AGTGCATTAATTTGGTGGATTTATATTATTTATATATTCATATATAGCATACTGTATATACAGTACCAGTCTAAAGTTTGGACACACCTACAGTACTCATTCCAGGGTTTTATTTATTTTGACTCTTTTCTACATTGTAGAATAATAGTGAAGACATCAAAACTATGAAATAACACATGGAATTATGTATTAACCAAAAAAGTATATATATAAAATATATTTGAGATTTGAGATTTTTCAAAAGTAGCCACCCTTTGCCTTGATGCCTTGATGACAGCTTTGCACACGCTTGGCATTCTCTCAACCAGCTTTACCTGGAATGCTTTTCCAACAGTCTTGAAGAAGTTCCCACATATGCTGAGCACTTGTTGGCTGCTTTTCCTTCACTCTGTGGTCCCACTCATCCCATCTCAATTGGGTTGAGGTCGGGTGATTGTGTAGGCCAGGTCATCTGATGCAGCACCATCACTCCTTCTTGGTCAAAAAGCCCTTACACAGCCTGGAGGTGTGTTTTGGGTCATTGCCCTGTTGAAAAACAAATTATATATGTATTATTATTTTTTGACCACTCCCACTTCCCGCTGCTATGTCCATGGGGCGGCAGGGTAGCCTAGTGGTTAGAGCATTGGACTAGTCCCTTGAAGGTTTCAAGTTCAAACCCCCGAGCTGACAAGGTACAAATCTGTCCTTCTGCCCACTGTTCCTAGGCTGTCATTAAGAAAGTTTGGAAGACTTTGTTTAGGCCTCTAGAAGTGCAAGTGATATAAACACCTAGTATGCATTAAAATACTGTAATATGAAAATGCCTACAGCCAACCTGCTTGCTGTAATGTATTTTCTTACAGTTTAATAGTCACTTTCACTGTATTGTGTTTCATTGCTCTGGCATCAAATTCCTGTTAATTTCTCAGTATTGTATTTTCACTATACAGAGATAGATATAGATAAGACATTGTATGTAATTACAATTATGTTGAAGACCAATGTATCCTTAACTACAACAACATTCTCAGTAAAGGTTGCAGAAACGTTTTACTTGATGTGACTCAGACATGTGTTTGTTTTTTATCAACCTGAATTGAATACGCTGACTGTGTGTGCCCGCTAAATTACCAAAATGTAAATGTTAATGTAAAACAAATACCTTTCAGAGAACACCGGGTAATATGTCTCTGCAAGGGTAATTCCAGGAATATACCGGAAATTAGATTACAGTAACATTTTTGGTAGTGTAAAATGGATTACCATAACTTACTGGCCAATTGCTGCCAGTAAATTCCTACATGATTCCATATACAAATTCCTATTCATTTTACAGGGAATGTTTTACAGTGAATTGTAATTCCACCCCACAGAATACAGTACCATATCATATCTTTGGAGTGCCAAAAACCTTTTGACCACTAGTGGGTGCATGGTATAGTTGTTTCTGGCTCATTAACATATTTTGAGGCATGTCTGTCATGCAGGTGAAAGAGGACCCAAAAGCGACTTAACAGAACTTGTAGAGGGGAAATAACTGGAGAAGCGGCCACAGACTGCAGGTCGCTTCGGGTAGGCGCAGGCCGTAGTCGACAGAGACACCTGCTCACACGCAGCATCTGATGAAGGCAAAACACGACAGGACAGGGCGATACACAATCACAGCAAAAACACGACAGGACAGGGGCGAAACGCAATCACAGCATGGTGAATACAATACAAGGAACCACGGGACAGGAACGGAACACAAAGGAATAAATAGGGACTCTAATCAGGGGAAAGGATCGGGAACAGGTGTGGGAAGACTAAATGATGATTAGGGGAATAGGAACAGCTGGGAGCAGGAACGGAACGATAGAGAGAGGAGAGAGAGGGAGGGGGAGAGAGGGATAGAAAAAGGGAACGAACCTAATAAGACCAGCAGGGGGAAACGAACAGAAGGAAAAGCAAAATGACAAGATGATATAAGACAAAACATGACAGTACCCCCACTCACCGAGCGCCTCCTGGCGCTCTCGAGGAGGAACACTGGCGGCAACGGAGGAAATCATAGATCAAACGGTCCAGCACGTCCCGAGAAAGAACCCAACTCCTCTCCTCAGGACCGTAATTTAAAAACGATAAAAAGGGAAACTAGGGTACTACTCTAAAAAAAAAATGAGAACTAGGGACAGACTGAGACACAGCAAGGGCAGGGACAAGAACAGGAGAGATGCGATGGCAGGGAACAGACTGAGACCCAGCAAGACCAGGAGCAGAAGCAGAAAAAAATTACCAGACTTCTTCTGCGCGCAGTCTGAACACGCAGCCACGAAACGGCGCGTGTCACGCTCCTGAGTCGGCCACCAAAAGCGCTGGCGAATAGACGCAAGAGTGCCTCGAACACCGGGATGACCAGCTAACTTGGCAGAGTGAGCCCACTGAAGAACAGCCAGACGAGTGGAAACAGGAACGAAAAGGAGGTTACTAGGACAGCGCGCGCGACGCAGTGTGCGTGAGTGCTTGCTTAACCTGTCTTTCAATTCCCCAGACTGTCAACCCGACAACACGCCCATAAGGAAGAATCCCTCGAGATCAGTAGAAGCCACAGAAGAACTAAACAGACGGGATAAGGCATCAGGCTTGGTGTTCTTGCTACCCGGACGGTAAGAAATCACAAACTCAAACGAGCGAAAAACAACGCCCAACGAGCTTGACGGGCATTAAGTCGCTTTGGCAGAACGGATGTACTCAAGGTTCTTATGGTCTGTCCAAACGACAAAAGGAACGGTCGCCCTCCAACCACTGTCGCCATTCGCCTAGGGCTAAGCGGATGGCGAGCAGTTCACGGTTACCCACATCATAGTTGCGCCAGATGGCGACAGGCGATGAGAAAATAAGCGCAAGGATGAACCTTATCGTCAGACTGGAAGCGCTGGGATAGAATGGCTCCCACGCCTACCTCTGAAGGCCAACCTCGACAATGAATTGTCTAGTGACGTCAGGAGTAACGAGGATAGGAGCGGACGTAAAACGTTCTTTAGAAGATCAAAAGCTCCCTGGGCGGAACCGGACCACTTAAAACACGTCTTGACAGAAGTAAGAGCTGTGAGAGGGGCAGCAACTTGACCGAAATTACGAATGAAACGCCGATAGAAATTAGCGAAACCTAAAAGCGCTGCAACTCGACACGTGACCTTGAACGGGCCAATCACTGACAGCTTGACCTTAGCGGAATCCATCTGAATGCCTTCAGCGGAAATAACGGAACCGAGAAAAGTAACGGAGGAGACATGAAAAGAGCACTTCTCAGCCTTTACGTAGAGACAATTCTCTAAAAGGCGCTGTAGAACACGTCGAACGTGCTGAACATGAATCTCGAGTGACGGAGAAAAATCAGGATATCACAAGATAGACAAAACAAAATGTTCAGCATGTCTCTCAGAACATCATTAACTAATGCCTGAAAAACAGCTGGCGCACAGACCGAACGGCAGAACCCGGTACTCAAAATGCCCTAACGGAGTGTTAAACGCCGTTTCCACTCGTCCCCCTCTGATGCGCACGAGATGGTAAGCACGAAGGTCCAACTTAGTAAAGCACCTGGCTCCCTGCAGAATCTCGAAGGCTGATGACATAGTAAAGCGGATAACGATTCTTAACCGTTATGTCATTCAGCCTCGATATCCACGCAGGGGCGCAGAGTACCGTCCTTTTAACAAAAGAACCCCGCCCCGGCCGGAGAAGAAGAAGGCACTATGGTACCGGCCAAGAGACACAGACAAATAATCCTCGAGAGCCTTACGTTCGGGAGCCGACAGAGAGTATAGTCTACTCGAGGAGGAGTGGTCCCCGGAAGGAGATCAATACTACAATCATACGACCGGTGAGGAGGAAGGGAGTTGGCTCGGGACCGACTGAAGACCGTGCGCAGATCATGATATTCCTCCGGCACTCCTGTCAAATCGCCAGGTTCCTCCTGAGAAGTAGGGACAGAAGAAACGGGAGGATGGCAGACATTAAACACTTCACATGACAAGAAACGTTCCAGGATAGGATAGAATTACTAGACCAATTAATAGAAGGATTATGACATACTAGCCAGGGATGACCCAAAACAACAGGTGTAAACGGTGAACGGAAAATCAAAAAGAAATAGTCTCACTGTGGTTACCAGATACTGTGAGGGTTAAAGGTAGTGTCTCAAATTTGATACTGGGAAGATGACTACCATCTAAGGCAAACATGGGCGTAGGCTTGTCTAACGGTCTGAAAGGAATGTTATGTTTCCAACCCATGCTTCGTCCATGAAACAACCCTCAGCCCCAGAGTCAATCAAGGCACTGCATGTAGCACCCGAACCGGTCCAGCGTAGATGGACCGACATAGTAGTACAAGATCTAGATGAAGAGACCTGAGTAGTAGCGCTCACCAGTAGCCCTCCGCTTACTGATGGGCTCTGGCCTCTTACTGGACATGAATTAACAAAATGTCCAGCAACTCCGCATAGAGGCACAGGCGGTTGGTGATCCTCCGTTCTCTCCTTAGTCGAGATGCGAATCCCTCCCAGCTGCATGGGCTCAGTCTCAAAGCCAGAGGAGGGAGATGGCTGCGATGCGGAGCAGGGAAACACCGTTGATGCGAGCTCTCTTCCACGAGCCCGGTGACGAAGATCTACCCGTCGTTCTATGCGGATGGCGAGAGCAATCAAAGAGTCCACATCTGAAGGAACCTCCCGGGAGAGAATCTCATCCTTAACCACTGCGTGGAGTCCCTCCAGAAAACGAGCGAGTAGCGCCGGCTCGTTCCACTCACTAGAGGCAGCAAGAGTGCGAAACTCAATAGAATAATCCTATGGACCGTTCACCTTGGCATAATGAAGCCAGGGGCCCTAGAAGCCTCCCTACCAAAAACTGAACGGTCAAAAACCCGAATCATCTCCTTTTAAAGTTCTGAACTTGTTAGAGCAATCAGCCCTGCCTCCCAGATAGCTGTGCCCCATTCTCGAGCCCGGCCAGTAAGGAGTGAAATGACGTAAGCAACCCGAGCCTCTCTAGAGTATGTGTTGGGTTGGAGAGAGAACACAACTCACACTGCGTGAGAAAGGAGCGGCACTCAGTGGGCTGCCCGGGAGTAGCAAGGTGGGTTATTAACCCTAGGTTCTGGAGACTCGGCAGGCCAGGAAGTAACAGGTGGCACGAGACGTAGACTCTGGAACTGTCCAGAGAGGTCGGAAACCTGAGCGGCCAGGTTCTCCACGGCATGGCGAGCAGCAGACAATTCCTGCTCGTGTCTGCCGAGCATGGCTCCCTTGGATCTTGACGGCAGTGTAACGAGCGTCTGAAGTCGCTGGGTCCATTCCTTGGTCGGTTCCTTCTGTCATGCAGGTGAAAGAGGACTCCAAAAGCGACTTAACAGAAACAGAGTTTATTTAAGTCCAAACAGGAATAACAGAAATCCTCTAGACTTGTAGAGGGGAAATAACTGGAGAAGCGGCCACAGACTGCAGGTCGCTTCGGGTAGGTGCAGGCCGTAGTCGACAGAGACACCTGCTCACACGCAGCATCTGATGAAGGCAAAAACACGACAGGACAGGGCGATACACAATCACAGCAAAAACACGACAGGACAGGGCGAAACGCAATCACAGCATGGTGAATACAATACAAGGAACCGACGGGACAGGAACGGAACACAAAGGAATAAATAGGGACTCTAATCAGGGAAAGGATCGGGGAACAGGTGTGGGAAGACTAAATGATGATTAGGGAATAGGAACAGCTGGGAGCAGGAACGGAACGATAGAGAGAGGAGAGAGAGGGAGGGAGAGAGAGGGATAGAAAAGGGAACGAACCTAATAAGACCAGCAGGGGGAAACGAACAGAAGGAAAAGCAAAATGACAAGATGATATAAGACAAAAC
>NW_025757108.1:0-5882 GCF_021184085.1 Oncorhynchus gorbuscha
ACATTTCTGTCTTTTCGGTAAATGCTATAAATGCCATGTATTTCTACCACTGTATCATAAAAGGTAAATGAGTTTCAGAGATTGTCAGAATATGAATGTCATCTGTTACAAGCAAGTCATTGACTTCATGGACCTTGTTTCTCAGGCTGCATGTGTAAATATGGGCATTTTTTGTAGCACCTTTCTGGGTCGCTCCATTGTTTTTCATGCTTTCCTGGGAAGCTTATCAGAAGTAGACTAGATAGTGCAGGGTAAGCTGCACAAAGTGGTCTTCCTACTAGAGCACTCCGCCTCAGTGCTAACAGTGTAACTCTGGTTCATTGGCTCATTACTGCATCCAATAGCTGTAGGATTTAGAAAGGTATTCAGGGAAATTAGGGGGACATAAAATTAAGTTACTTACATTGTGTCTGCCATTGCCCATAAGATAATGTACATTTGATGCAGCATTATGACAACTCATTGTCACAATGGTAGGGATTAATTGAGCTGGTCTTGGATCATTGATAAGTCGTTGTTTCAACGCATCCTTGAAATGCGAGTCCAGGAGCCAAGATGATTTCGATGGACTCCATCATAACTGTAGAGTATCTTCTGTTTCCAGAAGGTGTCAAAGTGATCTATAATAGTGACTCCAGCAGAGCTACAATAATATTTTAGCAGATGCGTAATGCCAGTAGCCTGCTGAATCTTTCACACCCGTGACCCAATGATGGTACTGGACCTGAAATGATGGGCCTTTTTGCCTAGTTAACCGAGATGTTTCTCACCATAGAGCTGCCTATGATGACAGCTGGCGATGTTAATGGGCCGGTCTCTCAGGCAGCCTCACGGTCTAATGGTGGGAGCTCCGAGGATCTGAACCCGATGCAGAATCCACCGGAGAGGGAGACCGATCAACGGAGGAAGACTCAGGTACCTCCGGATCTGATCTTGAATGGGAAGCCCTCAAGGAAGAAGGGCTGGGCGCTGGAACCTCTGGATCCTGGTTGGCAAAGCTGTTTCCAGTCTGTGTCCGGTCCGGGCTCAACATCTCCAAGGAGACACCCGTTGCCAGAAGACGCTTTCTTCAACCTCCACGGCGAGTGGCGTATCTCCATGGCTGGTTGGTTGGGTTGAGAAACAGCTCCGTTCTCCAGGGTAGAGGGAGACCCCTTCGGGGATGGAAACCTGCTGAGCACCGGCCTGTCGGCTGTGGAGAGCCGACACGGCCGAACACTTACACCAGACCAGAGCGGGCGTCTGGCTGCTGGGGTGGAAGGAAAATAAAAAGTAGGCGGGTGTGGATTCCCAGTAGCTTGTGTAGGTTTGCTGCTTGCTTGCTAAGAGTAGCCACTTCACTCCTGTAGTCCTCCCTAAGCTTGCAGTTGCTGCATTGAAAGTCAGCGCGGTCCATAGACAGCTCCTGCAGCGCTGGAAACGTTCAATAGCGACCTGCATTTGAGACCGCCAGCCAGCTGGGCTTCCGTGTGTCTCCCCTCTGCAGAATCTGGAGGGTATACATATCTCCTGGAATATTACATCATTTATGCAGCAGCATACAAGACATTTTTGGACTCACCTTGTTGTGCTGTGCTCACTTGAACAGGAAGGTGGAAGGGCGGTCTTTCTTGTGGGCAAAAAGAAGGTTGAATCATGGCGTCGGTGATCTTCAGAATGGAGCTCTAGAAAGAGGCCCGTTCCCGACTTGGAATGCTGAGTTGGATGACTGTTAAAAACATACATTCCAAGTCAGAGGTTTTATTTTCTGAGTTCCCAGTTGTCTTGAACTCACTGAAGTTCTCGAGTTTCCAGTTGTTGTGAACGCGGCAGAAGTCATGCTGGATTGAATGTTGAATGTTTATCCTTTTAAGCATGAAAAAGAGACCCTTAAACCCAGACTTGGACCACACACCTACTCCACTGAATAGCAAGTGAGTGAATGCTCTGCAATGTTTGCAGTTCCACTGAATTACTTCCAAACCACTCATTGTTGAATTTTGATTTCCAACTTGTTGTGTAATGTTCATGTCCAATGGCTGATGAGCATGATACATTTTATCTGTAATTTCTCTTCATAGGACAATGATTGAAAAGGATATGCCAGTAGATATTTGACTTAATTCATAATGATGTCTGTTAGCTCGCTAGCTAAAATTTTGAAAGTATAATGTTGAGTCCAATCAAAGCTACTGTAGATATAACGTGATTTAACGTAATTTTATCTGTGGCATTGGAACACAGAAGTGATGGTTGCCGATAGTGGGCCTCTGTACACCTATGTAGATATTCCACTAAAAAAATCTGCCTTTCCAGCTACAATAGTAATTTACAACATTAGCAATGTCGACACTGTATTTCTGATCAATTTGATGTTATTTTAATGGACAAAAACCTATGAATTATCAACTTATGTACGGTAGTGTATATATTCCCTAAACTTTCTCATATCTCCTAGATATAGGACAGCCACTTCAAAAATGTATCATAAGGAATGTCTTTTTTGGCCATTTATGAATGTATTATTCAATACCTTTCTATGAGCTACAGTAAAAGCTAAATTCTATATTTTAACATCTTTTACATCTTATTTTTGTTATACCTAAAGCGGTCTCGACATTTTAAATTAAATAGCTAAATTATCCATGGTATGACTATCCTTAAAAAAAAAAAATTGTTACCTTAGTTGAACCCACCCCCAACAGCTCAGACTTTTAGGAGGTTAAGACATTTCGGCATCACAGACTGGGACAAGGAGAGGTTGAAAATGAACACGAATGCCATCTGATCTGCGCATGCTCTGTGAACATTCCCTAGAATACTGTCTGTCCTTGCCAGTGTTGACCTGATTAAAGACCTTACTCACTTCGACCTTGGTGAGTGACATCACCCAGTCTTCTGGTTAGGCACAGTACAGTGGTGATTTTGTCGAAGCGTGCATAAAACGCATTGGGTTAGTCTGGAAGAGAGGCATCGTTGGGCAGATCACTGCTGGGTCTTCCTTTGTCATCCGTAATGGACTGTAGCCCTGCCACACACGATGCTATATTGTCCTTTGCTCATTTGATGACTGTGCGAGGTTATAGCAGGACTTCAGGGTTGCCGGTTTTTCTCTCGATCAAAAAGGGGCTTAGGGGGCCTCCCGAGTGGCACAGCGGTCCAAGGCACTGCATCACAGTGCTTAGAGGTGTCACTACAGATCTGGGTTCGATCCCGGGCTGTGTCGCATCAGGCTGCGCCCGTGAGGCAGCGCACAATTGGCTCAGTGTCATCTGGGTTAGGGGAGGGTTTGGCCGGCAGGGATGTCCTTGTCCCTTCACGCACTAGCGATTCCTTGTTGCAGCCAGGCGCATGCACACTGATTTCAGTCACCAGCTATACAATTTCCTGCAATTAAAAAATTAATCCATTGGAGTTTCATAATTTGAGCATGATTTCATAATCATAATAATTTCATAATTTGAGCATACTCACAAGGCAGGCAATACGCTCGACCTCATCTTTACTAGATGCTGTTTTTCCACTAACCTCATTGCAACTCCCCTCCAAGTCTCCGACCACTACCTTGTATCCTTTTCCCTCTCGCTCTCATCCAACACTTCCCCACACTGCCCCTACTCGGATGGTATCGCGCCGTCCCAACCTTCGCTCTCTCTCCCCCGCTTCTCTCTCCTCTTCCATCCTATCATCTCTTCCTCTGCTCAAACCTTCTCCAACCTATCTCCTGATTCTGCCTCCTCAACCCTCCTCTCTCCCTTTCTGCATCCTTTGACTCTCTATGTCCCCTATCTTCCAGGCCGGCTCGGTCCTCCCCTCCCGCCTCCGTGGCTTGACGACTCATTGCGAGCTCACAGAACAGGGCTCCGGGCAGCCGAGCGGAAATGGAGGAAAACTCGCCTCCTGCGGACCTGGCATCCTTTCACTCCCTCCTCTCTACATTTTCCTCCTCTGTCTCTGCTGCTAAAGCCACTTTCTACCACTCTAAATTCCAAGCATCTGCCTCTAACCCTAGGAAGCTCTTTGCCACCTTCTCCTCCCTCCTGAATCCTCCTCCCCTCCCCCCTCCTCCCTCTCTGCAGATGACTTCGTCAACCATATTGAAAAGAAGGTCGACGACATCCGATCCTCGTTTGCTAAGTCAAACGACACCGTGGTTCTGCTCACAGTGCCCTACCCTGTGCTCTGACCTCTTTCTCCCCTCTCTCTCCAGATGAAATCTCGCGTCTTGTGACGGCCGGCCGCCCAACAACCTGCCCGCTTGACCCTATCCCTCCTCTCTTCTCCAGACCATTTCCGGAGACCTTCTCCTTACCTCACCTCGCTCATCAACTTATCCCTGACCGCTGGCTACGTCCCTTCCGTCTTCAAAGAGCGAGAGTTGCACCCCTTCTGAAAAACCTACACTCGATCCCTCCGATGTCAACAACTACAGACCAGTATCCCTTCTTTCTTTTCTCTCCAAAACTCTTGAACGTGCCGTCCTTGGTCAGCTCTCCGCTATCTCTCTCAGAATGACCTTCTTGATCCAAATCAGTCAGGTTTCAAGACTAGTCATTCAACTGAGACTGCTCTTCTCTGTATCACGGAGGCGCTCCGCACCGCTAAAGCTAACTCTCTCTCCTCTGCTCTCATCCTTCTAGACCTATCGGCTGCCTTCGATACTGTGAACCATCAGATCCTCCTCTCCACCCTCTCCGAGTTGGGCATCTCCGGCGTGGCCCACGCTTGGATTGCGTCCTACCTGACAGGTCGCTCCTACCAGGTGGCGTGGCGAGAATCTGTCTCCTCACCATGCGCTCTCACCACTGGTGTCCCCCAGGGCTCTGTTCTAGGCCCTCTCCTATTCTCGCTATACACCAAGTCACTTGGCTCTGTCATAACCTCACATGGTCTCTCCTATCATTGCTATGCAGACGACACACAATTAATCTTCTCCTTTCCCCCTTCTGATGACCAGGTGGCGACCGCATCTCTGCATGTCTGGCAGACATATCAGTGTGGATGACGGATCACCACCTCAAGCTGAACCTCGGCAAGACGGAGCTGCTCTTCCTCCCGGGAAGGACTGCCCGTTCCATGATCTCGCCATCACGGTTGACAACTCCATTGTGTCCTCCTCCCAGAGTGCTAAGAACCTTGGCGTGATCCTGGACAACACCCTGTCGTTCTCAACTAACATCAAGGCGGTGGCCCGTTCCTGTAGGTTCATGCTCTACAACATCCATGAAGTGCGACCCTGCCTCACACAGGAAGCGGCGCAGGTCCTAATCCAGGCACTTGTCATCTCCCGTCTGGATTACTGCAACTCGCTGTTGGCTGGGCTCCTGCCTGTGCCATTAAACCCCTACAACTCATCCAGAACGCCGCAGCCCGTCTAGTGTTCAACCTTCCAAGTTCTCTCACGTCACCCGCTCCTCCGCTCTCTCCACTGGCTTCCAGTTGAAGCTCGCATCCGCTACAAGACCATGGTGCTTGCCTACGGAGCTGTGAGGGGAACGGCACCTCAGTACCTCCAGGCTCTGATCAGGCCCTACACCCAAATAAGGGCACTGCGTTCATCCACCTCTGGCCTGCTTTCGCCTCCCTACCACTGAAGTACAGTTCCCGCTCAGCCCAGTCAAAACTGTTCGCTGCTCTGGCTCCCCAATGGTGGAACAAACTCCCTCACGACGCCAGGACAGCGGAGTCAATCACCACCTTCCGGAGACACCTGAAACCCCACCTCTTTAAGGAATACCTAGGATAGGATAAAGTAATCCTTCTCACCCCCTCCCCCCTTAAAATATGTAGATGCACTATTGTAAAGTGGCTGTTCCACTGGATGTCATAAGGTGAATGCACCAATTTGTAAGTCGCTCTGGATAAGAGCGTCTGCTAAATGACTTAAATGTAATGTAAATGTA
>NW_025757109.1:0-5882 GCF_021184085.1 Oncorhynchus gorbuscha
TTCTACAGATGCACAATCGAGAGCATCCTGGCGGGCTGTATCACCGCCTGGTACGGCAACTGCTCCGCCCTCAACCGTAAGGCTCTCCAGAGGGTAGTGAGGACTGCACAACGCATCACCGGGGGCAAAACTACCTGCCCTCCAGGACACCTACACCACCCGCTGTTACAGGAAGGCCATAAAGATCATCAAGGACATCAACCACCCGAACCACTGCCTGTTCACCCCGCTATCATCCAGAAGGCGAGGTCAGTACAGGTGCATCAAAGCTGGGACCGAGAGACTGAAAAACAGCTTCTATCTCAAGGCCATCAGACTGTTAAACAGCCACCACTAACACTGAGTGGCTGCTGCCAACACACTGTCATTGACACTGACCCAACTCCAGCCATTTTAATAATGGGAATTGATGGGAAATGATGTAAATATATCACTAGCCACTTTAAACAATGCTACCTTATATAATGTTACTTACCCTACATTATTCATCTCATATGCATATGTATATACTGTACTCTACATCATCGACTGCATCCTTATGTAACACATGTATCACTAGCCACTTTAACTATGCCACTTTGTTTACTTTGTCTACACACTCATCTCATATGTATATACTGTACTCGATATCATCTACTGTATGCTGCTCTGTACCATCACTCATTCATATATCCTTATGTACATGTTCCTTATCCCCTTACACTGTGTATAAGACAGTAGTTTTGGAATTGTTAGTTAGATTACTTGTTGGTTATCACTGCATTGTCGGAACTAGAAGCACAAGCATTTCGCTACACTCGCATTAACATCTGCTAACCATGTGTATGTGACAAATAAAATTGGATTTGATTTAAATGACCCCGTATTCCTTTATAGTGAGGGATGAGTCCTAAATGACCCCGTATTCCTTTATAGTGAGGGATGAGTCCTAAATGACCCCCTATTCCTTTATAGTGAGGGATGAGTCCTAAATGACCCCGTATTCCTTTATAGTGAGGGATGAGTCCCTAAATGACCCCGTATTCCTTTATAGTGAGGGATGAGTCCTAAATGACCCCGTATTCCTTTATAGTGAGGGATGAGTCCTAAATGACCCCGTATTCCTTTATAGTGAGGGATGAGTCCTAAATGACCCCGTATTCCTTTATAGTGAGGGATGAGTCCTAAATGACCCCCTATTCCTTTATAGTGAGGGATGAGTCCTAAATGACCCCCTATTCCTTTATAGTGAGGGATGAGTCCTAAATGACCCCGTATTCCTTTATAGTGAGGGATGAGTCCTAAATGACCCCGTATTCCTTTATAGTGAGGGATGAGTCCTAAATGACCCCCTATTCCTTTATAGTGAGGGATGAGTCCTAAATGACCCCCTATTCCTTTATAGTGAGGATTGTGTTGGATTGAAACTCATCCAATGCAGGACAGATTAAAGACCAGATCTCCAGTTTAAAGTGATGGATTTAAATGAGGAAGTTGTATTTTTGTGCTCATAAGGTTTCCCCGTTTGGAGCAGACTTCAACTCTACTTTTACTTTTTGTTTTGTTTACAAACACTCTTTGTTGGCCGACACCTGTTTCCTCCCCTGGTGGTCAAAACTGTTCGCTGCTCTGGCCCCCCAATGGTGGAACAAACTCCCTCACGACGCCAGGACAGCGGAGTCAATCACCACCTTCCGGAGACACCTGAAACCCCACCTCTTTAAGGAATACCTAGGATAGGATAAGTAATCCCTCTCACCCCCCTTTAAGATTTAGATGCACTATTGTAAAGTGACTGTTCCACTGGATGTCATAAGGTGAATGCACCAATTTGTAAGTCGCTCTGGATAAGAGCGTCTGCTAAATGACTTAAATGTAAATGTAAATGTACTCAGGACAGACACCCCAGGTTACAGTAATGCCCCAGCTAAAGGCAGGACGACTCCCCAGGTTACAGTAATGCCCCAGCTAAAGGCAGGACGACTCCCCAGGTTACAGTAATGCCCCAGCTAAAGGCAGGACGACTCCCCAGGTTACAGTAATGCCCCAGTTAAAGGCAGGAAGCCTCCCCAGGATACAGTAATGCCCCAGCTAAAGGCAGGACGACTCCCCAGGTTACAGTAATGCCCCAGCTAAAGGCAGGACGACTCCCCGGGTTACAGTAATGCCCCAGCTAAAGGCAGGGCGACTCCCGGGTTACAGTAATGCCCCAGCTAAAGGCAGGACGACTCCCGGGTTACAGTAATGCCCCAGCTAAAGGCAGGACGACTCCCCGGGTTACAGTAATGCCCCAGCTAAGGCAGGACTGACTCCCCAGGTTACAGTAATGCCCCAGCTAAAGGCAGGACGACTCCCCAGGTTACAGTAATGCCCCAGCTAAAGGCAGGACGACTCCCCAGGTTACAGTAATGCCCCAGCTAAAGGCAGGACGACTCCCCAGGTTACAGTAATGCCCCAGCTAAAGGCAGGACGACTCCCCAGGTTACAGTAATGCCCCAGCTAAAGGCAGGACGACTCCCAGGTTACAGTAATGCCCCAGCTAAAGGCAGGACGACTCCCCAGGTTACAGTAATGCCCCAGCTAAAGGCAGGACGACTCCCCAGGTTACAGTAATGCCCCAGCTAAAGGCAGGACGACTCCCCAGGTTACAGTAATGCCCCAGCTAAAGGCAGGACGACTCCCCAGGTTACAGTAATGCCCCAGCTAAGGCAGGGCGACTCCCCCGGAGACCACAATGTGCCCAGCTAAAGGCAGGACTGACTCCCCAGGTTACAGTAATGCCCCAGCTAAAAAGGCAGGACAGACACACAGGTTACAGTAATGCTAGCTAAGGCAGGGTGACTCCCAGGTTACAGTAATGCCCCAGCTAAAGGCAGGACGACTCCCAGGTTACAGTAATGCCCCAGCTAAAGGCAGGGTGACTCCCCAGGTTACAGTAATGCCCCAGCTAAAGGCAGGACGACTCCCCAGGTTACAGTAATGCCCCAGCTAAAGGCAGGACGACTCCCCAGGTTACAGTAATGCCCCAGCTAAAGGCAGGACAGACACCCCAGGTTACAGTAATGCCCCAGCTAAAGCAGACTGACTCCCAGGTTACAGTAATGCCCCAGCTAAAGGCAGGACGACTCCCAGGTTACAGTAATGCCCCAGCTAAAGGCAGGACGACTCCCAGGTTACAGTAATGCCCCAGCTAAGGCAGGACGACTCCCCAGGTTACAGTGTACCCCAGCTAAAGGCAGGACTGACTCCCAGGTAACAGTAATGCCCCAGCTAAAGGCAGGACTGACTCCCAGTTTACAGTAATGCCCCAGCTAAGGCAGGACGACTCCCCGGGTTACAGTAATCCCCAGCTAAAGGCAGGACGACTCCCAGGTACAGTAATGCCCCAGCTAAAGGCAGACTGACCTCCCAGGTTACAGTAATGCCCCAGCTAAAGGCAGAATTTAGGTTACAGTAATGCCCCAGCTCAAAAAGGCAGGACTCCCAGGTTACAGTAATGCCCCAGCTAAAGGCAGGACTGACTCCCAGGTTACAGTAATGCCTTACAGCTAAAGGCAGGACGACTCCCCAGGTTACAGTAATGCCCCAGCTAAAGGCAGGACGACTCCCCAGGTTACAGTAATGCCCCAGCTAAAGGCAGAGACTGACTCCCAGGTTACAGTAATGCCCCAGCTAAAGGCAGGACTGACTCCCAGGTTACAGTAATGCCCCAGCTAAAGGCAGGACGACTCCCCAGGTTACAGTAATGCCCCAGCTAAAGGCAGGACTGACTCCCAGGTTACAGTAATGCCCCAGCTAAGGCAGGACGACTCCCCAGGTTACAGTAATGCCCCAGCTAAAGGCAGGACTGACTCCCAGGTTACAGTAATGCCCCAGCTAAAGGCAGGACTGACTCCCCAGGTTACAGTAATGCCCCAGCTAAAGGCAGGACGACTCCCCAGGTTACAGTAATGCCCCAGCTAAAGGCAGGACTGACTCCCAGGTTACAGTAATGCCCCAGCTAAAGGCAGGACGACTCCCAGGTTGGTAATGCCCCAGCTAAAGGCAGGACTGACTCCCAGGTTACAGTAATGCCCCAGCTAAAGGCAGGACGACTCCCAGGTTACAGTAATGCCCCAGCTAAAGGCAGGACGACTCCCCAGGTTACAGTAATGCCCCAGCTAAAGGCAGGACGACTCCCCAGGTTACAGTAATGCCCCAGCCAAAGGCAGGACGACTCCCCAGGTTACAGTAATGCCCCAGCTAAAGGCAGGACGACTCCCCAGGTTACAGTAATGCCCCAGCTAAAGGCAGGACGACTCCCCAGGTTACAGTAATGCCCCAGCTAAAGGCAGGAACTCCCAGGTTACAGTAATGCCCCAGCTAAAGGCAGGACGACTCCCAGGTTACAGTAATGCCCCAGCTAAAGGCAGGACGACTTCCTGTACGAGGCAGAACCTGACAACTGTGGAGGTTGCAGTCTTTAGTGCGTCTTCCCTTTCTCAGCAGCCTTCCAGATGCATCCAGATATACTTGGACGTAAATAAAGATGACTGTTTGTTGTCTGCTTCCAACCCTCGGCACCACGCTGACAAACAACAGGAGATTAAAGTTTTAAACATCCGCTAGGTTCTGTTTATCTCGATGTTAAAGCCGTTCTGAGATGGTCGAGGGGGCGGCGGT
This sequence comes from Oncorhynchus gorbuscha, assembly GCF_021184085.1. NCBI lineage: Eukaryota > Metazoa > Chordata > Actinopteri > Salmoniformes > Salmonidae > Oncorhynchus > Oncorhynchus gorbuscha. The sequence goes on from NW_025757109.1 coordinate 4,642, forward strand.
GGCACCTGTCTCCTGCTGGGATCCGCCTCCTCTCCACGCCCACCACCATGTTACCCAGGAAACAGCGGAACCTGCTTGAACGGTTATTAAAACATCTAGAGATGGACGCTTTATAGGAATTTTCCTGAACGTCGTAACACACACATGGTAACACAGACAGAAACAGTACAAAATGGCCGCGTCTGCTTCCTGTTCTTCTCAGACCTCGGGTTTACTGTGGTCCCCCGTCCCCTGCCGGGGGATATGATGTCACCTTAGCGTGCTTACTTAGAACTCTCACTCCTTCTAATAAGGGGGCGGCAGGGTAGCCTAGTGGTTAGAGCGTTGGACTAGTAACCGAAAGGTTGCAAGTTCAAATCCCCGAGCTGACAAGGTACAAATCTGTCGTTCTGCCCCTGAACAGGCAGTTAACCCACTGTTCCAAGGCCGTCATTGAAAATAAGAATTTGTCCTTAACTGACTTGTCTAGTTAAATAAAGGTAAAAAAAAATAAATAAAAGAACAGACCTTAGAACATAGAACTCTCACTCCTTCTAATAAATAACAGGCCTTAGAACATAGAACTCTCACTCCTTCTAATAAATAACAGGCCTTAGAACATAGAACTCTCACTCCTTCTAATAAAGAACAGGCCTTAGAACATAGAACTCTCACTCCTTCTAATAAAGAACAGGCCTTAGAACGTAGAACTCTCACTCCTTCTAATAAAGAACAGGCCTTAGAACATAGAACTCTCACTCCTTCTAATAAAGAACAGGCCTTAGAACATAGAACTCTCACTCCTTCTAATAAAGAACAGGCCTTAGAACATAGAACTCTCACTCCTTCTAATAAAGAACAGGCCTTAGAACATAGAACTCTCACTCCTTCTAATAAAGAACAGGCCTTAGAACATAGAACTCTCACTCCTTCTAATAAAGAACAGGCTTTAGAACTTAGAACTCTCACTCCTTCTAATAAATAACAGGCCTTAACTTAGAACTCTCACTCCTAATAAAGAACAAGCTTTAGAACTTAGAACTCTCACTCCTTCTAATAAATAACAGGCTTTAGAACATAGAACTCTCACTCCTTCTAATAAAGAACAGGCTTTAGAACTTAGAACTCTCACTCCTTCTAATAAATAACAGGCCTTAGAACATAGAACTCTCACTCCTTCTAATAAAGAACAGGCTTTAGAACTTAGAACTCTCACTCCTTCTAATAAATAACAGGCCTTAGAACATAGAACTCTCACTCCT
>NW_025757110.1:0-5881 GCF_021184085.1 Oncorhynchus gorbuscha
AGGACAGAGAAGGAGAGAACTAAACAACAACTCCAGGAGGACAGAGAAGGAGAGAACTAAACAACAACTCCAGGAGGACAGAGAAGGAGAGAACTAAACAACAACTCCAGGAGGACAGAGAAGGAGAGAACTAAACAACAACTCCAGGAGGACAGAGAAGGAGAGAACTAAACAACAACTCCAGGAGGACAGAGAAGGAGAGAACTAAACAACAACTCCAGGAGGACAGAGAAATAGAGAACTAAACAATAACTCCAGGTGTTATGCAGGTGAATGAGGACCCAAAAGCGACTTGGCGAAAACAGAGTATTTAATCCAGTAAAGTTACTTTACAAACAAAAGGCATAATACTACTCGTAATGACGAGAACCGACAGGAGACTTGATCAAGAACTGCAGGTTGCCTCGGGAAGGCACTTGAACGTAGCAGACTCAGACACCTGCTCACCACGCAGCATCTGAGGGAAACACGACACGACAGGGCAATACATAGACACAGCACGGTGAACAATAGATAAGGATCCGACAGGACAGGAACGGAAAACAAGGGAAGAAATAGGGACTCTAATCAGGGGAAAAGATAAGGAACAGGTGTGGGAAGACTAAATGATGATTAGGGAATAGGAACAGCTGGGAGCAGGAACGGAACGATAGAGAGAGGAGAGAGAGGGAGGGGGAGAGAGGGGATAGAAAAAGGGAACGAACCTAATAAGACCAGCAGGGGAAAACGAACAGAAGGAAAAGCAAAATGACAAGATGATATAAGACAAAACATGACAGTACCCCCCACTCACCGGCGCCTCCTGGCGCTCTCGAGGAGGAACACTGGCGGCAACGGAGGAAATCATCAATAAGTGAACGGTCCAGCACGTCCCCGAGACGGAACCCAACTCCTCTCCTCAGGACCGTAACCCTCCCAATCCACTAAGTATTGGTGACCCCGTCCCCGAGAACGCATGTCCATGATCTTACGTACCTTGTAAATAGGTGCGCTCTCGACAAGGACGGGAGGGGGGAGGGAAGACGAACGGGGTGCGAAGAAAGGGCTTGACACAGGAGACATGGAAGACAGGATGGGCCACGAAGATGTCGCGGAAGAAGCAGTCGCACAGCGACAGGATTGACGACCTGGGAGACACGGAACGGACCAATGAACCGCGGAGTCAACTTACGAGAAGCTGTCGTAAGAGGAAGGTTGCGAGTGGAAAGCCACACTCTCTGGCCGCAACAATACCTTGGACTCTTAATCCTGCGTTTATTGGCGGCTCTCACAGTCTGTGCCCTGTAACGGCAAAGTGCAGACCTCACTCTCCTCCAGGTGCGCTCACAACGTTGGACAAACGCTTGAGCGGAGGGAACGCTGGACTCGGCAAGCTGGGATGAGAACAGAGGAGGCTGGTAACCCAGACTACTCTGAAACGGAGATAACCCGGTAGCAGACGAAGGAAGCGAGTTGTGAGCGTATTCTGCCCAGGGAGCTGTTCTGCCCAAGACGCAGGGTTTCTGAAAGAAAGGCTGCGTAGTATGCGACCAATCGTCTGATTGGCCCTCTCTGCTTGACCGTTAGACTGGGGATGAAACCGGAAGAGAGACTGACGGACGCACCAATCCAAACGACAGAACTCCCTCCAAAACTGTGACGTGAATTGCGGGCCTCTGTCTGAAACGGCGTCTAACGGGAGGCCATGAATTCTGAACACATTCTCGATAATGATTTGTGCCGTCTCCTTAGCGGAAGGAAGTTTAGCGAGGAATGAAATGTGCCGCCTTAGAGAACCTATCGACAACCGTAAGAATCACAGTCTTCCCCGCAGACAAAGGCAGACCGGTGATGAAGTCTAGGGCGATGTGAGACCATGGTCGAGAAGGAATGGGGAGCGGTCTGAGACAACCGGCAGGAGGAGAGTTACCCGACTTAGTCTGCGCGCAGTCCGAACAAGCAGCCACGAAACGGCGCGTGTCACGCTCCTGAGTCGGCCACCAAAAGCGCTGGCGAATAGACGCAAGAGTGCCTCGAACACCGGGATGACCAGCTAACTTGGCAGAGTGAGCCCACTGAAGAACAGCCAGACGAGTGGAAACAGGAACGAAAAGGAGGTTACTAGGACAAGCGCGCGGCGACGCAGTGTGCGTGAGTGCTTGCTTAACCTGTCTTTCAATTCCCCAGACTGTCAACCCGACAACACGCCCATAAGGAAGAATCCCTCGGGATCAGTAGAAGCCACAGAAGAACTAAACAGACGGGATAAGGCATCAGGCTTGGTGTTTTTGCTACCCGGACGGTAAGAAATCACAAACTCAAACGAGCGAAAAACAACGCCCAACGAGCTTGACGGGCATTAAGTCGTTTGGCAGAACGGATGTACTCAAGGTTCTTATGGTCTGTCCAAACGACAAAGGAACGGTCGCCCCTCCAACCACTGTCGCCATTCGCCTAGGGCTAAGCGGATGGCGAGCAGTTCACGGTTACCCACATCATAGTTGCGCTCAGATGGCGACAGGCGATGAGAAAAATAAGCGCAAGGATGAACCTTATCGTCAGACTGGAAGCGCTGGGATAGAATGGCTCCCACGCCTACCTCTGAAGCGTCAACCTCGACAATGAATTGTCTAGTGACGTCAGGAGTAACGAGGATAGGAGCGGACGTAAAACGTTCTTTTAGAAGATCAAAAGCTCCTGGGCGGAACCGGACCACTTAAACACGTCTTGACAGAAGTAAGAGCTGTGAGAGGGGCAGCAACTTGACCGAAATTACAATGAAACGCCGATAGAAATTAGCGAAACCTAAAAGCGCTGCAACTCGACACGTGACCTTGGAACGGGCCAATCACTGACAGCTTGGACCTTAGCGGAATCCATCTGAATGCCTTCAGCGGAAATAACGGAACCGAGAAAAGTAACGGAGGAGACATGAAAAGAGCACTTCTCAGCCTTTACGTAGAGACAATTCTCTAAAAGGCGCTGTAGAACACGTCGAACGTGCTGAACATGAATCTCGAGAGATGGTGAAAAAATCAGGATATCGTCAAGATAGACAAAAACAAAGATGTTCAGCATGTCTCTCAGAACATCATTAACTAATGCCTGAAAAACAGCTGGCGCATTGGCGAGACCAAACGGCAGAACCCGGTACTCAAAATGCCCTAACGGAGTGTTCGCCCGTTTTCCACTCGTCCCCTCTCTGATGCGCACGAGATGGTAAGCGTTACGAAGGTCCAACTTAGTAAAGCACCTGGCTCCCTGCAGAATCTCGAAGGCTGATGACATAAGGGGAAGCGGATAACGATTCTTAACCGTTATGTCATTCAGCCCTCGATAATCCACGCAGGGGCGCAGAGTACCGTCCTTCTTCTTAACAAAAAGAACCCCGCCCGGCCGGAGAGGAAGAAGGCACTATGGTACCGGCGTCCAAGAGACACAGATAAATAATCCTCGAGAGCCTTACGTTCGGGAGCCGACAGAGAGTATAGTCTACCCCGAGGAGGAGTGGTCCCCGGAAGGAGATCAATACTACAATCATACGACCGGTGAGGAGGAAGGGAGTTGGCTCGGGACCGACTGAAGACCGTGCGCAGATCATGATATTCCTCCGGCACTCCTGTCAAATCGCCAGGTTCCTCCTGAGAAGTGGGGACAGAAGAAATGGGAGGGATGGCAGACATTAAACACTTCACATGACAAGAAACGTTCCAGGATAGGATAGAATTACTAGACCAATTAATAGAAGGATTATGACATACTAGCCAGGGATGACCCAAAACAACAGGTGTAAAAGGTGAACGAAAAATCAAAAAGAAATAGTCTCACTGTGGTTACCAGATACTGTGAGAGTTAAAGGTAGTGTCTCAAATCTGATACTGGGAAGATGACTACCATCTAAGGCAAACATGGGCGTAGGCTTGTCTAACTGTCTGAAAGGAATGTCATGTTTCCGAGCCCATGCTTCGTCCATGAAACAACCCTCAGCCCCAGAGTCAATCAAGGCACTGCATGTAGCACCCGAACCGGTCCAGCGTAGATGGACCGACATAGTAGTACAGGATCTAGATGAAGAGACCTGAGTAGTAGCGCTCACCAGTAGCCCTCCGCTTACTGATGAGCTCTGGCCTCTTACTGGACATGAATTGACAAAATGTCCATCAAATCCGCAATAGAGGCACAGGCGGTTGGTGATCCTCCGTTCCCTCTCCTTGGTCGAGATGCGAATACCTCCCAGCTGCATGGGCTCAGTCTCTGAGCCAGAGGAGGGAGATGGTTGTGATGCGGAGCAGGGAAACACCGTTGGCGAGCTCTCTTCCACGAGCTTGGTGACGAAGATCTACCCGTCGTTCTATGCGGATGGCGAGAGCAATCAAAGAGTCCACACTGGAAGGAACCTCCCGAGAGAGAATCTCATCTTTGACCACTGCGTGGAGTCCCTCCAGAAAACGAGCGAGCAGCGCCGGCCGTTCCAGTCACTAGAGGCAGCAAGAGTGCGAAACTCTATAGAGTAATCCGTTATGGATCGATCACCTTGGCATAGGGAAGCCAGGGCCCTAGAAGCCTCCCTACCAAAAACTGAACGGTCAAAAACCCGAATCATCTCCTCTTTAAAGTTCTGGTAATTGTTAGAACAATCAGCCCTTGCCTCCCAGATAGCTGTGCCCCACTCTCGAGCCTGGCCAGTAAGGAGTGAAATGACGTAAGCAACCCGAGCTCTCTCGCTAGAGTATGTGTTGAGTTGGAGAGAGAACACAATATCACACTGGGTGAGAAAGGAGCGGCACTCCGTGGGCTGCCCGGAGTAGCAAGGTGGGTTATTAACCCTAGGTTCCGGAGGCTCGGCAGGCCAGGAAGTAACAGGTGGCACGAGACGAAGACTCTGGAACTGTCCAGAGAGGTCGGAAACCTGAGCGGCCAGGTTCTCCACGGCATGGCGAGCAGCAGACAATTCCTGCTCGTGTCTGCCGAGCATGGCTCCTTGGATCTCGACGGCAGTGTTACGAGCATCTGTAGTCGCTGGGTCCATTCCTTGGTCGGATCCTTCTGTTATGCAGGTGAATGAGGACCCAAAAGCGACTTGGCGAAAACAGAGTATTTAATCCAGTAAAGTTACTTTACAAACAAAAGGCATAATACTACTCGTAATGACGAGAACCGACAGGAGACTTGATCAAGAACTGCAGGTTGCCTCGGGAAGGCACTTGAACGTAGCAGACTCAGACACCTGCTCACCACGCAGCATCTGAGGGAAACACGACACGACAGGGCAATACATAGACACAGCACGGTGAACAATAGATAAGGATCCGACAGGACAGGAACGGAAAACAAGGGAAGAAATAGGGACTCTAATCAGGGGAAAAGATAAGGAACAGGTGTGGGAAGACTAAATGATGATTAGGGGAATAGGAACAGCTGGGAGCAGGAACGGAACGATAGAGAGAGGAGAGAGAGGGAGGGGGAGAGAGAGGGATAGAAAAAGGGAACGAACCTAATAAGACCAGCAGGGGGAAAACGAACAGAAGGAAAAGCAAAATGACAAGATGATATAAGACAAAACATGACACCAGGAGGACAGAGAAATAGAGAACTAAACAACAACTCCAGGAGGACAGAGAAGGAGAGAACTAAACAACTGAATTGAACCACAATGTGTTCATGTTCTTCTAAGTGTCTGACAAAGTGCTGTGGTCTGATGACCTCCTATAAAACCCCCTGGATTTTACCACCTGAAATGACAGTTTCCATCCCTGATTGATAATAGTTTGATGAGAGATGAACTTGAGTTTTCCAGCTATTGAACTCCAAGAAGTAAAAGTAGGTCTGAACCAATACCGTTCACACAGCTGCGTCAGCTAAAAGTCCACTATTTCAGATTTGTTCAGAAATAAATGTCAGC
>NW_025757111.1:0-5881 GCF_021184085.1 Oncorhynchus gorbuscha
AATGGAGACAGTAGATCTAGCTGGTCTGTCATATATAATATAATAGAGACAGTAGATCTAGCTGGTCTGTCATAATATAATAGAGACAGTAGATCTAGCTGGTCTGTCATAATATAATAGAGACAGTAGATCTAGTTGGTATGTCATAATATGATAGAGACAGTAGATCTAGCTGGTCTGTCATAATATAATAGAGACAGTAGATCTAGCTGGTCTGTCATAATATAATAGAGACAGTAGATCTAGCTGGTCTGTCATAATAATATAATAGAGACAGTAGATCTAGCTGGTCATGTCATAATATAATAGAGACAGTAGATCTAGCTGGTCTGTCATAATATAATAGAGACAGTAGATCTAGTTGGTCTGTCATAATATAATAGAGACAGTAGATCTAGCTGGTCTGTCATAATATAATAGAGACAGTAGATCTAGCTGGTCTGTCATAATATAATAGAGACAGTAGATCTAGCTGGTCTGTCATAATATAATAGAGACAGTAGATCTAGTTGGTCTGTCATAATATAATAGAGACAGTAGATCTAGCTGGTCTGTCATAATATAATAGAGACAGTAGATCTAGCTGGTCTGTCATAATATAATAGAGACAGTAGATCTAGCTGGTCTGTCATAATATAATAGAGACAGTAGATCTAGCTGGTCTGTCATAATATAATAGAGACAGTAGATCTAGCTGGTCTGTCATAATATAATAGAGACAGTAGATCAAGCTGGTCTGTCATAATATAATAGAGACAGTAGATCTAGCTGGTCTGTCATAATATAATAGAGACAGTAGATCTAGCTGGAAATGTCACAATATAATAGAGACCGTAGATCTAGCTGGTCTGTCATAATATAATAGAGACAGTAGATCTAGCTGGTCTGTCATAATATAATAGAGACAGTAGATCTAGCTGGTCTGTCATAATATAATAGAGACAGTAGATCTAGCTGGTCTGTCATAATATAATAGAGACAGTAGATCTAGCTGGTACTGTCATAATATAATAGAGACAGTAGATCTAGCTGGTCTGTCATAATATAATAGAGACAGTAGATCTAGCTGGTCTGTCATAATATAATAGAGACAGTAGATCTAGCTGGTCTGTCATAATATAATAGAGACAGTAGATCTAGCTGGTCTGTCATAATATAATAGAGACAGTAGATCTAGCTGGTCTGTCATAATATAATAGAGACAGTAGATCTAGCTGGTCTGTCATAATATAATAGAGACAGTAGATCTAGCTGGTCTGTCATAATATAATAGAGACAGTAGATCTATCTGGTCTGTCATAATATAATAGAGACAGTAGATCTAGCTGGTCTGTCATAATATAATAGAGACAGTAGATCTATCTGGTCTGTCATAATATAATAGAGACAGTAGATCTAGCTGGTCTGTCATAATATAATAGAGACAGTAGATCTAGTTGGTCTGTCATAATATAATAGAGACAGTAGATCTAGCTGGTCTGTCATAATATAATAGAGACAGTAGATCTAGCTGGTCTGTCATAATATAATAATATAATAGAGACAGTAGATCTAGCTGGTCTGTCATAATATAATAGAGACAGTAGATCTAGCTGGTCTGTCATAATATAATAGAGACAGTAGATCTAGTTGGTCTGTCATAATATAATAGAGACAGAAGATCTAGCTGGTCTGTCATAATATAATAGAGACAGTAGATCTAGCTGGTCTGTCATAATATAATAGAGACAGTAGATCTAGCTGGTCTGTCATAATATAATAGAGACAGTAGATCTAGCTGGTCTGTCATAATATAATAGAGACAGTAGATCTAGCTGGTCTGTCATAATATAATAGAGACAGTAGATCTAGCTGGTCTGTCATAATATAATAGAGACAGTAGATCTAGTTGGTCTGTCATAATATAATAGAGACAGTAGATCTAGCTGGTCTGTCATAATATAATAGAGACAGTAGATCTAGCTGGTCTGTCATAATATAATAGAGACAGTAGATCTAGCTGGTCTGTCATAATATAATAGAGACAGTAGATCTAGCTGGTCATAATATAATAATAGAAAAGAGACAGTAGATCTAGCTGGTCTGTCATAATATAGAGACAGTAGATCTAGCTGGTCATAATATAAAAGAGACAGTTTTACCTATTGGGGATGTTATTCGAAAACATAATGTTAACTTTCACTGCTATGCGGATGACACACAGCTGTACATTTCAATGAAAGATGGTGAAGCCCCAAAATTGCCCTCGCTAGAAGCCTGTGTGTAAGGGTTTCCTGGTGAAAGAGAAGCGGACCAAAAAGCAGCATGGTGGTTATTCATGTTCTTTAATTTATAAAGAAACTACACATGAGATAACTAACAAAAACAACAAACGTGAGAAAACCTAAAACAGTCCTATCTGGTGCAAACACAGAGACAGGAACAATCACCCACAAACACACAGTGAAACCCAGGCTACCCAAGTATGATTCTCAATCAGAGACAACTAATGACACCTGCCTCTGATTGAGAACCATACTAGGCCAAAAACATAGAAATACCCAAAACCTAGAAAAACAAACATAGACTTCCCACCCAACTCACGCCCTGACCATACTAACTAAATACAAAACACAGGAAATAAAAGGTCAGAACGTGACAGTACCCCCCCACCCAAAGGTGCGGACTCTGGCCGCAAAACCTTAACCTATAGGGGAGGGTCTGGGTGGGCGTCTGTCCACGGTGGTGGCTCTGGCGCGGGACGCGGACCCCACTTCCCTATTGTCTTAGTCCGCCTCAGTGGCTCTCTAACCATGGCAACCCCTCTCAATGACTCCACTGGACAGAGGGGCAGCTCGGGACAGAGGTGCAGCTTCTCTGGCGCCTCTGGGCTGAGGGGCTCTGGCGCCTCTGGGCTGAGGGGCTCCGGCAGCAGCGCCGGGCTGAGGGGCTCCGGCAGCAGCGCCGGACAGGAGGGAGACTCCGGCAGCAGCGCCGGACAGGCGGGAGACTCCGGCAGCAGCGCCGGACAGGCGGGAGACTCCGGCAGCAGCGCCGGACAGGCGGGAGACTCCGGCAGCAGCGCCGGACAGGCGGGAGACTCCGGCAGCAGCGCCGGACAGGCGAGAGACTCCGGCAGCAGCGCCGGACAGGCGAGAGACTCCGGCAACGCTGGAGAGGAGGAAGGCTCTGTAGGCCTGATGCGTGGTGCTGGCACTGGTGGTACTAGGCCGAGGACACGCACAGGAAGCCTGGTGCGGGGAGCTGCCACCGGAGGGCTGGTGTATGGAGGTTGCACTGGATGGACCGGACCGTGAAGGCGTACTGGAGATCTTGAGAGCAGGGCTGGCACCAACCGCCCTGGCTGGATCTTCACCCTAGCCCGGCAGATGTGGGAAGCTGGGGTGTAGCGCACCGGGCTAAGCAAGCGTACTGGGGACACCGTGCGAAACACCGCATAACACAGTGCCTGACCAGCACCACGCCTGCCACGGTTAGCACTGCTAGGAGCACTGTAGTGCTGAGATGGCACAGGACATGCAAGGCTAGGGAGATCCACAGGAGGCCTGGTGCGTGAGGCTGGCACAGTCTTCACCAGACCCCTAGCACGCACCTCAGGATGAGTATGGAGAGCTGACCCAAGTACCATTAAATACCTGACACGCTCCGTCGGGTGAATGTCGTGCCTCATGCACCAAACCAGCAACTCCCTCATACTCTCTCCTCAAATTTCCCTATTAATTCCTTCACAGTCTCTGCTTCGCTCACCTCCAACACCAGCTCTGGTTCTGAGCTCCTCCTTGGCTCCTCACAATAAACGGGGGAGTTGGCTCAGGTCTGACTCCTGACTCTGCCACACTTCCCCTGTGCCCCCCAATACATTTTTGGGGCTGACTCTGGGGCTTCCGTCCACGACGCCGTGCTTGCTTCGCCAACCTCATTCTCCTGTAACCTTCCGCACACTGCTCCATCGAATCCCAGGCGGGCTCCGGCACTCTCCCTGGGTCGACCGCCCACCTGTCTATTACCTCCCAAGTAGTATAGTCCATATTCTCCAAGTAGTGCAGCCTCTCCCACTGCTGCTGCTGCTGCTCGTTACCACGCCGCTTGGTCCTCGGTTGGTGGGTGATTCTGTAAGGGTTTTCTGGTGAAAGAGAAGCGGACCAAAAAGCAGCATGGTGGTTATTCATGTTCTTTAATTTATAAAGAAACTACACATGAGATTACTAACAAAAACAACAATCGTGCGAAAACCTAAAACAGTCCTATCTGGTGCAAACACAGAGACAGGAACAATCACCCACAAACACACAGTGAAACCCAGGCTACCTAAGTATGATTCTCAATCAGAGACAACTAATGACACCTGCCTCTGATTGAGAACCATACTAGGCCGAAAACATAGAAATACCCAAAACCTAGAAAAACAAACATGGCAATGAGCTACAATGAAGGAGCAGGGCCCTAACCCCTAATGCTTGGCTCTGGCAGTGAGTTAACCTGAAGGAGCAGGGCCCTAACCACTAACGCTTGGCTCTGGCAGTGAGTTAACCTGAAGGAGCAGAGCCCTAATGCCTTACAATGCATGGTTATCTTTTATAATAAATGGTTAAACTTACATGTGGTGTTTAATTTCTGAACCTGGTTTATTGAAGCTGCTCTGAGTCAGAGTGGAACGGGCGGGGTTGGTGAATGTGTGTGTGCACACACACACACACACACACACACACACACACACACACACACACACACACACACACACACACACACACACACACACACACACACACACACACACACACACACACACACACACACACACTGCAATAACACTGCAATATTCAGCAGCACACTCCGACTGACCCCCCACTATGTCCCCTGGTGTTTTAGTATGTTTCGATGAAGTACTGAGGTGTGAAATCTATAGCTAGACAGTCTTCACAGTACTGGAGTTTCATATAGCTAGCCAACATCTCAGAATGGCTTACAGTCTTCACAGTACTGGAGTTTCATATAGCTAGCCAACATCTCAGAATGGCTCACATGTTTTACAATACTGAGGTGTCTTATCATTTAGCTAGCCAACCTTTCAGAATGGCTTACATGTTTTACAGTACTGAGCTGTCTTATCATTTAGCTAGCCAACCTTTCAAAATGGCTTACATGTTTTACAGTACTGAGGTGTCTTATCATTTAGCTAGCCAACGTCTCAGAATATCCTACAGGTTTTACAGTAGTGAGGTGTCATATCATTTAGCCAGACAACCTTTCAAAATGGTTTATAGGCTTTACAGTACTGAAGTGCCTTATCATTTAGCTAGACAACCTTTCAAAATGGCTTACATGTTTTACAGTACTGAGGCCCAAAAGTCACCCTGGTTGTTGTTTGGTGCACTACTTTGACCATGGACCATAGGGCTCTGGTGAAAAGTATTGCACTTTCTATGCAATAGAATACCATTTGGGATGTAGACACAAGGATTGAGAATCAATGGCCTTTGGCTAAATTGGACTGTAGTTGTACCTTCCTCGACCCAATTACACTGAGTGATGAACAGGTAGCATAAGGACGACCCCAGCAATAAGCACTAATACAATGTATGGTTTGAAAGGCAAGCTGGTCATAAATGTATGCAAACCTCCCTGAATAAAGCAGAGATGTCATTCCATCATTAAAATTACTATTATTATTATTATTAATATTATTATAAGTAGTAATAATTACATTTTACATTTTACATTTAAGTCATTTAGCAGACGCTCTTATCCAGAGCGACTTACAAATTGGTGCATTCACCTTATGACATCCAGTGGAACAGTCACTTTACAATAGTGCATCTAAATCTTAAAGGGGGGTGAGAGGGATTACTTATCCTAAGCAATGTAACTGAACGAAGTACAT
>NW_025757112.1:0-5880 GCF_021184085.1 Oncorhynchus gorbuscha
CAGTGGTTTAGGTTGCTCCCCCTAGTGGAGAAATATGTTACAGCAAAAAGCTATAAAAACCCATTACAGTGATTTTAACGATCATTTGTCTGTAGTTTTGTCTTACTGTGTTCACTCACTACCGATCCTTTTCCAGCTGCTGATCGAAATCTCCGAGCCCTCTTCTGTGATCACCTGGGACTTTGACGTGTGTAAAGGGGACGTCATCTTCAACATCTACCACTCCAGGAGGGCGCCCCAGCCCCCCAAGAGGGACGTCCAGGGGGCCCACGGCAGCATCGTGTCGCCAGCCACCAACAACATGCAGCTGATTGACAGATCCTGGATTCTGGGGCAAGACTACAGTATGGTGGAGACAGCACTCACCTGCAAGGAGGGAGAGAGTGTTCAGGTAAGAGACTGAAACGGCCACCGTCACATCCACAGCTGGTACAGGTGGGTCTGATGATTGGTAGTACCTCATTTGGATTTGTGTAAGTGGGTCTGTTCAATTGGTTGTGTTTCTGAACGCTTCCGAATACATGTGTTCGTGATAACAACTTTTTATTTGTATAATTTTTTAAAACCTTTTATTTAACCAGGCAAGTCAGTTAAAACTCATTCTTATTTTACAATGACGGCCAAACCCGGACGACGCTGGGCCAATTGTATGCCCCTATGGGACTTCCAATCACGGCCGGTTGTGATACAGCCTGGAAATTAACCAGGGTCTGTAGTGACACCTCTTGCATCACTACAGGTGCAGTGCCTTAGACCGCTGTGCCAATTGGGAGCGCCCCAAAAATATGTTTTCGCTCTGTTTCGAACCGGGGACCTTTCGTGTGTGAGACCTTTATTTAACCAGGTAGGCTAGTTGAGAACAAGTTCTCATTTACAACTCCGACCTGGCCAAGATAAAGCATAGCAGTTCGACACACAGAACAACACAGAGGTACACATGGAGTAAAAACAAACACAGTCAATAATACAGTAGAAAAAGTCTATATACAGTGTAGGCAATAAATAGGCCATGGTGGCGATATAATTACAATATACCACTGAGGAAACTCCCCACCAACCTCAGATCTGAATCCCAAGCTGTGAGTGTAACTGAAACATCCACTGGATGTCAAGGGAGCTCTGTGCAGTGCTCATAACTGGTCTCCATCCCTTGGCAGTGTCTCTGACCAGTGTTTCTGTTAGGCTGGCAATTGCTGGCTTTTGACATATACCTTAAAGCCGACAAAAAAAAAACATTGCAATGCATGGAAGTTGGTTCAGGTTGTCTTTTAATCCCATCACCTGTCTACTCCGGCTGTCTGTCTTCAGTTCACACTCTCACTAGCAAACTTTTTATCAACTGGTACCGTCCTGCTAAGTTTCCGTGCCAGTGAGTCTAACAGACAAAGCTGTGTGAATACAGAGGATAAATATTCAAGTGTTTTATTACATTTTGCTAGATGATTCTCTCTAATAGACCATTTACAGAGATGTCATACAAGTCCACCAAGGAGGAGAATTTAGATGAAGTCATTTAGCTTCCCTCTTCTAATCTAATGCCTGGTCCAGTAGCCAGAGGGACAGAGGGAGACATGCAAGGAGCTGACTTTCAATTTGTAGGCTATCCTTCTTCCTCCTTGCGTAGCTCAATAATCATTACAGTCACTTCTATGTGGTGTCATTCGGCAGTGGGCAACGCCTTCAAAAGTATTTGCCTACATGTGAAGGAATTCTAATGGGTTTCTATTGCATAAAGTCTGTCATTTAGATATTGAATTTGCTATTAGTTATAGCCTGCCTCTGACCTTTGACCTCACCTGTCCCTTCCTCCTCTCCTCAGGGCTCCCATGTGACGCGGTGGCCCGGGTTCTACATCCTCCAATGGCGGTTCCACTGCTCCCCGGCCTGCTCTACCTCCAGCCTGCCCCGGGTGGATGACGTGCTGGCCTCCCTGCAGGTCTCCTCCCACAAGTGTAAGGTCATGTTCTACACCGAGGTGCTGGGCTCCGAAGACTTCAGGTCAGTCACCCTTCACTATACTATACTGTATAACGCAGTGTATTGTTATGGTGATGCTTAGTGTGTAGGGCTGCTGCATGTCAGTGATTAAATGTTTTAGGCTAGCTTGTTTTTTTAGGTAGTGTGTAGTTGTGTGGGGAAAATGTATTTGTGATAATTTATAAGAGTGTTTATAAAGATTCTTAGGGAAATAGTGCTCTACGAAAAAGGTGTTTGATGGATATTTAATCTATTGTCTGTGTGTTTGTCTGTCTGTCTGTCTGTCTGTCTGTCCAGGGGCTCTATGACCAGTCTGGAATCCAGTCACAGTGGCTTCTCCCAGCTGAGTGCCACCACCACCACCTCTAGCCAATCACAGTCCAGCTCCACCGTATCAAGGTAGCATCCAGCCAATAGGAGGTGAAGGAGTGAGTTTTGCTACATGGAGATCCCATTTAGGATCTAACTGACTTCTGATACTGTTGACTTCTGCCCTGTTGCCTTAAAGAAAAACCAGTGCTGTACCAACACCTGCCAATGAGGACTTAACCTTACCCAGGGGGATGAGAGAAGTGTTATGAACTGTATGGAACAAGGATCGCCTATCCTTAATGCCATGTGGTGGAACACTGGAGTTCCTAGTACTTGCATTTAAAGAACTGGAATATATTATTAAAATATACATGTACATTTTTAATCTGTATCTATAATTAGTGACATTAAGATTGCTCTGGAAGTGGAACGTCTGCTATATGAGCATCTGCTGAATGAATAAATGCATATGGAGATGTCTTGCAAACCATCATCATCCTCTTCTTTCTTTCAATACCATTATTCTTTCTTATTTTAAGGGAAGTGACACAAATGTTTCCCATTTTATTGAAACTGAACAATAAAGCACTTCCTATTTTCAGCATTTATGTAATAACTATGATGACTACTGTTTCGGATGGTACTGTTGAAGTTACCTTATTCACCATAGGATGTCAGTATGTTCATGAGGAACGGTGCTACACACAGCCATACTACAGTAGCCCTTCTCCAGCCAGTGAGTGTCTTACCAGCCACTCTGTCACTCCTTCCTTTGTACTCAACCTTTAAAGTTGGGTGTTGCTGAAATAGAGAAAGACCTAAGTTATAACTGATATGACCGATCAGCGATATTACTGTGAGAGGTTCCAAACCTCTGCCATGTCTTTTCTAAAACCACTATTTGACCTTGCGTCAACGAGGTGGTACAGGCTACTGGGTTGTTACATGTTTATTATTCCCTGCTCATTTAAATGCAGTATTGCGTTCCTTCGCCCACCTTGTGGTTGTGCGCGAGGCCTTGCAGTCGGCTGTGATTTACATAAAACTTTTAATTTCCATAAACTCATCAGATGCCTCTAGCTAAAGCCGACTAATTTATTTTTCCTTTTGTTGTTCCGTTGCCCTTGACTGTATTGTGTTATACAGTAGCTGCTGATACATACACAATCAAATGGCTGGCGGCCGCAGTGCTTGGTTGAGAGGCGGCCTGCTTGGTTGAGAGGCGGCCTGCTTGGTTGAGAGGCGGCCTGCTTGGCTGAGAGGCGGCCTGAGAGAGGCGGCCTGTTTGGCTGAGAGGCGGCCTGCTTGGTTGAGAGGCGGCCTGCTTGGCTGAGAGGCGCCTGCTTGGCTGAGAGGCGGCCTGCTTGAGGCGGCCTGCTGAGAGGCGGCCTGCTTGGTTGAGAGGCGGGCTTGGTTGAGAGGCGGCCTGCTTGAGGCGGCCTGCTGAGAGGCTGCCTGCTTGGCTGAGAGGCGGCCTGCTTGGTTGAGAGGCGGCCTGCTTGGTTGAGAGGCGGCCTGCTTGGCTGAGAGGCGGCCTGCTTGGCTGAGAGGCGGCCTGCTTGGTTGAGAGGCGGCCTGCTTGGCTGAGAGGCGGCCTGCTTGGCTGAGAGGCGGCCTGCTTGGCTGAGAGAGAGGCTGAGAGGCCTGCTTGGCTGAGAGGCGGTCTGCTTGGCTGAGAGGCGGCCTGCTTGGCTGAGAGGCGGCCTGCTTGGCTGAGAGGCGGCCTGCTTGGCTGAGAGGCGGCCTGCTTGGCTGAGAGGCGGCCTGCTTGGCTGAGAGGCGGCCTGCTTGGCTGAGAGGCGGCCTGCTTGGCTGAGAGGCGGCCTGCTTGGTTGAGAGGCGGCCTGCTTGAGAGGCGCCTGCTTGGCTGAGAGGCGGCCTGCTTGGCTGAGAGGCGGCCTGCTTGGTTGAGGCGGCCTGCTTGGCTGAGAGGCGGCCTGTTTGGTTGAGAGGCGGCCTGCTTTGGCTGCTTGAGAGGCGGCCTGCTTGGCTGAGAGGCGGCCTGCTTGAGAGGCGGCCTGCTTGGTTGAGAGGCGCCTGCTTGGCTGAGAGGCGGCCTGCTTGGCTGAGAGGCGCCCTGCTTGGCTGAGAGGCGGCCTGCTTGGCTGAGAGGCGGCCTGCTTGGCTGAGAGGCGGCCTGCTTGGCTGAGAGGCGGCCTGCTTGGCTGAGAGGCGGCCTGCTTGGTGAGAGGCGGCCTGCTTGGCTGAGAGGCGGCCTGCTTGGCTGAGAGGCGGCCTGCTTGGCTGAGAGGCGGCCTGCTTGGCTGAGAGGCGGCCTGCTTGGCTGAGAGGCGGCCTGCTTGGCTGAGAGGCGGCCTGCTTGGCTGAGGCGGTCTGCTTGGCTGAGAGGCGGCCTGCTTGGGTTGAGGCGGCCTGCTTGGTTGAGAGGCGGCCTGCTTGGCTGAGAGGCGGCCTGCTTGGCTGAGAGGCGGCCTGCTTGGCTGAGGCGGCCTGCTTGGTTGAGAGGCGGCCTGCTTGGCTGAGAGGCGTCTGCTTGGCTGAGAGGCGGTCTGCTTGGCTGAGAGGCGGCCTGCTTGGCTGAGAGGCGGCCTGCTTGGCTGAGAGGCGGCCTGCTTGGCTGAGAGGCGGCCTGCTTTGAGAGGCGGGCTTGGCTGAGAGGCGGCCTGCTTGGTTGAGAGGCGGCCTGCTTGGCTGAGAGGCGGCCTGCTTGGTTGAGAGGCGGCCTGCTTGGTTGAGAGGCGGCCTGCTTGGCTTGAGAGGCGGCCTGCTTGGCTGGCGGCCTGCTTGGCTGAGAGGCGGCCTGCTTGGCTGAGAGGCGGCCTGCTTGGCTGAGAGGCGGCCTGAGAGGCTGAGAGGCGTCTGCTTGGCTGAGAGGCGGCCTGCTTGGCTGAGAGGCGGCCTGCTTGGCTGAGAGGCGGCCCTGAGAGGCGGCCTGCTTGGCTGAGAGGCGGCCTGCTTGGCTGAGAGGCGGCCTGCTTGGTTGAGAGGCGGCTGCTTGGCTGAGAGGCGGCCTGCTTCTGGCTGAGAGGCGGCCTGCTTGGCTGAGAGGCGGCCTGCTTGGCTGAGAGGCGGCCTGCTTGGCTGAGAGGCGGCCTGCTTGGCTGAGAGGCGGCCTGCTTGGTTGAGAGGCGGCCTGCTTGGTTGAGAGGCGGCCTGCTTGGCTGAGAGGCGGCCTGCTTGGCTGAGAGGCGGCCTGCTTGCTGAGAGGCGGCCTGCTTGGCTGAGAGGCGGCCTGCTTCAGCTGAGAGGCGGCCCTGCTTGGCTGAGAGGCGGCCTGCTTGGGCTGAGAGGCGTCTGCTTGGGTGTGAGAGGCGGCCTGCTTGGGTGAGAGGCGGCCTGCCGGCTGGAGAGGCGGCCTGCTTGGTTGAGAGGCGTCTGCTTGGCTGAGAGGCGGCCTGCTTGGCTGAGAGAGGCGGCCTGCTTGGCTGAGAGGCTGCCTGCTTGGCTGAGGCGGCCTGCTTGGCTGAGGCGGCCTGCTGGCTGAGAGGCGGCCTGCTTGGTTGAGAGGCGGCCTGCTTGGCTGAGAGGCGGCCTGCTTGGCTGAGAGGCGGCCTGCTTGCTGAGAGAGGCGGCCTGCTTGGTTGAGAGGCGGCCTGCTTGGCTGAGAGGCGGCCTGCTGGGTTGAGAGGC
>NW_025757113.1:0-5879 GCF_021184085.1 Oncorhynchus gorbuscha
CCTTATCCACTACTGATAAAGGTGAGATCCTTATCCACTACTGAGAAAGATCCTTATCCACTACTGATAAAGGTGAGATCCTTATCCACTACTGATAAAGATAAGATCCTTATCCACTACTGATAAAGAGATCCTTATCCACTACTGATAAAGATCCTTATCCACTACTGATAAAGATGAGATCCTTATCCACTACTGGTAAAGATCCTTATCCACTACTGATAAAGATCCTTATCCACTACTGGTAAAGATCCTCATCCACTACTGGTAAAGATCCTTATCCACTACTGGTAAAGATCCTTATCCACTACTGGTAAAGATGAGATCCTTATCCACTACTGATACAGATCCTTATCCACTACTGATAAAGATCCTTATCCACTACTGATAAAGGATCCTTATCCACTACTGATAAAGATAAGATCCTTATCCACTACTGATAAAGGTGAGATCCTTATCCACTACTGATAAAGGTGAGATCCTTATCCACTACTGATAAAGATGAGATCCTTATCCACTACTGATAAAGGTGAGATCCTTATCCACTACTGATAAAGATGAGATCCTTATCCACTACTGATAAAGATCCTTATCCACTACTGAGAAAGATCCTTATCCACTACTGATAAAGATCCTTATCCACTACTATGTAGAGAAACAAGGTGCCAAGTAGCGCACTATATAGAGAAAAAAAGGTGCCAAGTAGTGCACTATAGAGAGAAACAAGGTGCCAAGTAGTGCACTATATAGAGAAACAAGGTGCCAAGTAGTGCACTATATAGAGAAACAAGGTGCCATAATTTGGGACATGTAGCCTCTTGGATCAATCACGGAAAGCTGACTGAACGTAGCCGTTTAAACCTGGAGCCTGGCAGCACGGTTCACCAGGATCAGGGTACATTTTATAGGACTAATGTTCAAACCCCATTATTGGACACTTATCTCACCGTCCAATATTTCATGGATTGAACCATGTAGGTTGAATCAAATCACTGTGTTTTTGATTCACCAGTTTCTCATCTTCCAATATTTCATGGCTTGAACCATGTAGGTTGAATCAAATCACTGTGTTTATGATTCACCAGTATCTCACCTTCCAATATTTCATGGCTTGAACCATGTAGGTTGAATCAAATCACTGTGTTTATGATTCACCAGTATCTTTAGCGTGTAAATATGTAGCGTGTAGTTTTTTAAATTATTATTCATAGATACTTTCCTAAGCCTACATAATATACAAGAGCAGAGTATTTTTTATGTACCAATCGGTGCTGAAAAGGAGATGAATATGCCCGTACTTCCATTTACATGGCTTTCTTTAATTGATCGCTAATATTCTAAATGAACTCTTTCTCTCCATATATTCTAGTGAGTCTGCCGAGAAAATTCTCATTAAAAGGTACACAAACATTAAAGGGGTGGCTTTAGATTAATGTACTTAAAACCCTAATGAATTTAAAACTTTACAGAATAAATCTATTGGCCAGAAGGTGGGAGGGTTTTTCAGCAGTTGAATAAAATGTATTCAACGTGTACAAGGGGACCAAAGCCTGCAAGCCCGTTTACACACCTGCATCAGGTATGTCTGAATACCAACTACTGAGAAGTGCTTAGGAAAAGCGTGTGTAGGAATGGTGTACATTTCCTCAGTCTGAATCGGGCCCTTAGGGAGAACATGGTGTACATTTCCTCAGTCTGAATCAGGCCCTTAGGGAGAACATGGTGACATTTCCTCTGTCTGAATCAGGCCCTTAGGGAGAACATGGTGTACATTTCCTCAGTCTGAATCAGGCCCTTAGGGAGAACATGGTGTACATTTCCTCTGTCTGAATCAGGCCCTTAGGAGAACATGGTGTACATTTCCTCAGTCTGAATCAGGCCCTTAGGGAGAACATGGTGTACATTTCCTCAGTCTGAATCAGGCCCTTAGGGAGAACATGGTGTACATTTCCTCAGTCTGAATCAGGCCCTTAGGGAGAACATGGTGTACATTTCCTCAGTCTGAATCGGGCCCTTAGGGAGAACATGGTGTTGATAATCCTCTGAGATGGTGAGCTGATCTCATCGACTGCCTGATTTAATAAACAACTTCTCTCAGTGGCTGACAGCACAGGACAAGACCAGCCAGGACTGGATAAGACAGGACAGGACAGGACATGTCCAGACAGGATATGACAGGACAAGACCAGCCAGGACAGGACATGTCCAGACAGGATATGACAGGACAAGACCAGCCAGGACAGGACATGTCCAGACAGGATATGACAGGACAAGACCAGCCAGGACTGGACAAGACAGGACAAGACCAGCCAGGACAGGACATGTCCAGACAGGATATGACAGGACCGGACAGGACAAGACCAGCCAGGACAGGACATGACCGAACAAGACAGCACAGAACAAGACCAGCCAGGACTGGACAAGACAGGACAGGACAGGACAAGACAATACCAGCCAGGACTGGACAAGACAAGACAGGACAAGACCAGCCAGGACTGGACAAGACAGGACAGGACAAGACCAGCCAGGACTGGACAAGACAGGACAGGACAGGACAAGACCAGCCAGGACTGGACAAGACAGGACAGGACAAGACCAGCCAGGACTGGACAAGACAGGACAGGACAGGACAGGACAAGACCAGCCAGGACTGGACAAGACAGGACAGGACAAGACCAGCCAGGACTGGACAAGACAAGACAGGACAAGACCAGCCAGGACAAGACAGGGCAGGACAAGACCAGCCAGGACTGGACAAGACAGGACAGGACAGGACAAGACCAGCCAGGACTGGACAAGACAGGACAGGACAAGACCAGCCAGGACTGGACAAGACAGGACAGGACAGGACAAGACCAGCCAGGACTGGACAAGACAAGACAGGACAAGACCAGCCAGGACTGGACAAGACAGGACAGGACAAGACCAGCCAGGACTGGACAAGACAGGACAGGACAAGACCAGCCAGGACTGGACAAGACAGGACAAGACCAGCCAGGACAGGACATGTCCAGACAGGATATGACAGGACCGGACAGGACAAGACCAGCCAGGACAGGACATGACCGAACAAGACAGCACAGAACAAGACCAGCCAGGACTGGACAAGACAGGACAGGACAGGACAAGACAATACCAGCCAGGACTGGACAAGACAAGACAGGACAAGACCAGCCAGGACTGGACAAGACAGGACAGGACAAGACCAGCCAGGACTGGACAAGACAGGACAGGACAGGACAGGACAGGACAAGACCAGCCAGGACTGGACAAGCCAGGACTGGACAGGACAAGACCAGCCAGGACTGGACAAGACAGGACAGGACAGGACAAGACCAGCCAGGACTGGACAAGACAGGACAGGACAGGACAGGACAAGACCAGCCAGGACTGGACAAGACAAGACAGGACAAGACCAGCCAGGACTGGACAAGACAGGACAGGACAAGACCAGCCAGGACTGGACAAGACAGGACAGGACAGGACAAGACCAGCCAGGACTGGACAAGACAGGACAGGACAGGACAGGACAGGACAAGACCAGCCAGGACTGGACAAGACAGGACAGGACAGGACAGGACAAGACCAGCCAGGACTGGACAAGACAAGACAGGACAAGACCAGCCAGGACTGGACAAGACAGGACAGGACAAGACCAGCCAGGACTGGACAAGACAGGACAAGACCAGCCAGGACTGGACAAGACAGGACAGGACAGGACAAGACCAGCCAGGACAAGACAGGACAGGATATGACAGGACAGCACAAGACAAGACCAGCCAGGACTGGACAAGACAGGACAGGATATGACAGGACTGGACAAGACAAAGGACAGGATATGACAGGACAAGACAAGACAAAGGACCATTTTGTCTTTTTGTTGTCTTAGTATTGTTATTGTCTATGGTTGTTTTGTAACATGTTCTTTCAAGATGGACTGGTGTCTGGAACAATCCCAAACTCTTCTCTGGACTCTACTGGAGGAAGCAGCGAAGGGCATTGGGTTAACAGCCACGTCTGGGGCTTTGAAAAGAGACGGACGTTTCCCCTCCATGAGATCATCGTTTGAAGGATAGAGGCTGGGGTTTTACCTGGGATCTCCTAAGGCCATAGTCTAAAACGAGGCCAATCTGGGCTGACAGCCTGGCAATTGTACTGTATTGGAAAGCTTATTGTCTATTGTCTCTGAAATCTTCTTGGCAACAAGCATTTTATTTTATGTATTGTGAGAGCAGAGGTCATTGATATTTATCTAAACGTAAAGAATTAACGGCTGTTGTTAAAATGGAAAATAACGGGGAAAATAACGAGGGGGGTTCAACAGATACAGATTTGTGTTACTTCAATATTGATATGTTACGAGTGATTCATACAGCATGATACACACACCACACACACACACACACACACACACACACACACACACACACACACACACACACACACACACACACACACACACACACACACACACACACACACACACACACACACACACACACACACACAGAGAAAGACAGACAGACACACACACACACACACACACAGAGAGAGACAGACAGGCACACACACACACACACACACGAGAGAGACAGACAGACAGGCACACACACACACACACACACACACACACACACACACACACACACACACACACACACACACACACACACACACACACACACACACACACACACACACACACACACAAGAGAGAGAGAGACAGACAGGCACACACACAGAGAGAGAGACAGACAGGCACACACACACATACACACACAGAGACAGACAGACAGGCACACACACACATACACACACAGAGACAGACAGACAGGCACACACACAGAGAGAAACAGACAGGCACACACACACACACAGAGACAGACAGGCACACACACACAGAGAGACAGACAGGCACACACACACAGAGAGAGACAGACAGGCACACACACACACACACACACACACACACACACACACACACACACACACACACACACACACACACACACACACACACACACACACACACACACACACACACACACACACACACACACACACACACACACACACACACACACACACACACACACACAGACACGCACACACATCCAAGCAACTCCAATTAGACAAACTTTGGCCCATTTATTTCTGCGTTAGTTAGACTGAAGGAATCGTACCGGGGGGTTGAGGCCAGGAACCACGGGGCACAGCAGAGTCGTTAGGAGGGGGGAGGGGGTTTGAGCCAGGAACCTGCAGGGCACAGCAGAGTTCGTTAGAGGGGGCGGTTTGAGCCAGGAACCTGCAGGGCACAGCAGGGTCGTTAGAGGGGGGTGGGGACAGTTTTGGGCCAGGAACCTGCAGGGCACAGCAGAGTCGTTAGAGGGGGTTGAGCCAGGAACCTGCAGGGCACAGCAGAGTCGTTAGAGGGGGGAGGGGGTTTGGAGCCAGGAACCTGCAGGGCACAGCAGAGTCGTTAGAGGGGGCGGTTTTGAGCCAGGAACCTGCAGGGCACAGCAGGGTCGTTAGAGTGGGGTGGGGACAGTTTTGGGCCAGGAACCTGCAGGGCACAGCAGAGTCGTTAGGGGGGGGTTGGAGCCAGGAACCTGCAGGGCACAGCAGAGTCGTTAGATAGGAATGTAGAGGGAGGGAAAGAGTGATGCATATTACCAGACAGATAGATGGTGGTAAAGGCCCACTGAGGACTCCTCTCTGAAACTGGCCTCTAAACAACGTTGATGAAAGTGTTGTAACCACACTAATGATGAACGAATCCCACACGCACATCAGCACATGTTACCCATCCAATTTAAAGCGTTGCATCAGTCCTTTTGATCTACTCGTTATTGTATAAGAGTGAGTTAGACGAACACCCA
>NW_025757114.1:0-5877 GCF_021184085.1 Oncorhynchus gorbuscha
GCATGGTAAAGACATAGTAAAGACATGGTAAAGACATAGGAAAGACATGGTAAAGACATAGTAAAACATAGCAAAGACATGGTAAAGACATGGTAAAGGCATAGTAAAGACATGGTCTAGGCATGGTCTAGGCATGGTCCAGACATGGTAAAGGCATGGTAAAGACATGGTCTATGCATGGTCTAGGCATGGTAAAGACATGGTCTAGGCATGATAAAGGCATGGTAAAAACATGGTCTCGGCATGGTAAAGACATGGTAAAGGCACGGTAAAGACATGGCAAAGACATGGTAAAGACATGGTAAAGACATGGTAAAGGCATGGTAAAGGCATGGTAAAGACATAGTAAAGACATAGCAAAGACATGGTAAAGACATGGTAAAGGCATAGTAAAGACATGGTCTAGGCATGGTCTAGGCATGGTCCAGACATGGTAAAGGCATGGTAAAGACATGGTCTATGCATGGTCTAGGCATGGTAAAGACATGGTCTAGGCATGATAAAGGCATGGTAAAAACATGGTCTCGGCATGGTAAAGACATGGTAAAGGCACGGTAAAGACATGGTAAAGGCATAGTAAAGACATAGTAAAGACATGGTAAAGACATGGTAAAGACATGGTAAAGACATTGTAAAGACATAGTAAAGACATGGTAAAGGCATGGTAAAGACATGGTCTATGCATGGTCTAGGCATGGTAAAGACATGGTCTAGGCATGATAAAGGCATGGTAAAAACATGGTCTCGGCATGGTAAAGACATGGTAAAGGCACGGTAAAGACATGGTAAAGGCATAGTAAAGACATAGTAAAGACATGGTAAAGACATGGTAAAGACATGGTAAAGACATTGTAAAGACATAGTAAAGACATGGTAAAGGCATGGTAAAGACATGGTAAAGACATTGTAAAGACATAGTAAAGACATGGTAAAGGCATGGTAAAGACATAGTAAAGGCATAGTAAAGACATAGTAAAGACATGGTAAAGGCATGGTAAAGACATGGTAAAGGCATGGTAAAGACATAGTAAAGACATGGTAAAGACATGGTAAAGGCATGGTAAAGACATAGTAAAGGCATGGTAAAGACATAGTAAAGACATGGTAAAGACGTATTAAAGACATGGTAAAGACATAGTAAAGACATGGTAAAGACATGGTAAAGACATAGTAAAGGCATGGTAAAGACATGGTAAAGGCATGGTAAAGACATAGTAAAGGCATGGTAAAGACATAGTAAAGACATGGTAAAGACATAGTAAAGAGACATGGTAAAGACGTATAAAGACATAGGTAAAGACATGAGTAAAGACATAGTAAAGGCATAGGTAAAGACATGGTAAAGGTATAGTAAAGGCATGGTAAAGACACAGTAAAGACATAGTAAAGACATGGTAAAGACATGGGTAAAGAAGGCATAGATAAAGACATAAGGGTCTATGCATGGTAAAGACATAGTAAAGACCTTTGTCTATGGTAAAGACATGGTCTAGGCATGGTAAAGACATAGTCTATGGTAAAGACATGGTCCAGACATAGTAAAGACATGGTAAAGACATGGTAAAGGCATGGTTTAGGCATGGTCTAGGCATGGTCCAGACATGGTTATGACATGGTCTAGGCATGGTAAAGGCATGGTTTAGGCATGGTCCAGACATGGTAAAGGCATGGTAAAGACATGGTTATGCATGGTAAAGTAGTAAAGACCTTTGTCTATGGTAAAGACATGGTCTAGGCATGGTAAAGACATAGTCTATGGTAAAGACATGGTCCAGACATATAAAGACATGGTAAAGACATGGTAAAGAGCATGGTTTAGGCATGATAGGCATGGTCCAGACATGGTTTATGACATGGTCTCGGCATGGTAAAGACATGAGTAAAGGCACGGTAAAGACATGGTAAAGGCATGGTAAAGACATGGTCTAGGCATGGTCTAGGCATGGTAAAGGCATGGTAAAGACATAGTAAAGACATAGTAAAAGACATGGTAAAGACATGGTAAAGACATAGTAAAGACATGACATAGTAAAGACACGGTAAAAGACAGTAAAGGCATGGTAAAGGCATAAAGACATAGTAAAGACATAGTAAAGACATGGTAAAGACATAAAGTAAAGACATAGTAAAGGCATGTAAAGTAAAGACATAGTAAAGACATGGTAAAGACATGGTAAAGACGGTAGTAGTAAAGACATGGTAAAGACATAGTAAAGACATGGTAAAGGCATGGTAAAGACATGGTAAAGGCATAGTAAAGGCATGGTAAAGACATAGTAAAGACATGGTCTAGGCATGGTAAAGGCATGGTAAAGACATATTCTATGGTAAAGACATGGTTCAGACATAGTAAAGACATGGTAAAGACATTGACACTTCCGGCGCCGACTGAGATGGCCGCCTCGCTTCGCGTTCCTAGGAAACTATGCAGTTTTTTGTTTTTTACGTGTTATTTCTTACATTAGTACCCCAGGTCATCTTAGGTTTCATTACATACAGTCGAGAAGAACTACTGAATATAAGATCAGCGTCAACTCACCATCAGTACGACCAAGAATATGTTTTCCGCGACGCGGATCCTGTGTTCTGCCTTACAAACAGGACAACGGAATGGATCGCATGCAGCGACCCAAGGAAACGACTCCGAAAAAGAGGGAAACGCGGGCGGTGTTCTGGTCAGACTCCGAAAAGGGCACATCGCGCACCACTTCCCAGTATTCTTCTTGCCAATGTCCAGTCTCTCGACAACAAGGTTGATGAAATCCGAGCAAGGGTGGCATTCCAGAGGGACATCAGAGACTGCAACGTTCTTTGCTTTACGGAGACATGGCTTACTGGGAAAACGCTATCCAGGGCGGTGCAGCCAACGGGTTTCTCCACGCATCGCGCCGACAGAAACAAACATCTCTCTGGTAAGAAGAGTGGCGGGGGCGTATGCCTCATGACTAACGGGACATGGTGTGATGAAGGAAACATACAGGAACTCAAATCCTTCTGTTCACCTGATTTAGAATTCCTCACAATCAAATGTAGACCGCATTATCTTCCAAGAGAATTCTCTTTCGATTATAATCACAGCCGTATATATCCCCCCCAAGCAGACACATCGATGGCTCTGAACGAACTTTATTTAACTCTTTGCAAACTGGAAAACATTTATCCGGAGGCTGCATTCATTGTAGCTGGGGATTTTAACAAAGCCAATCTGAAAACAAGACTCCCTAAATTTTATCAGCATATCGATTGCGCAACCAGGGGTGGTAAAACCTTGGATCATTGTTACTCTAACTTCCGCGACGCATATAAGGCCCCTGCCCCGCCCTTTCGGAAAAGCTGACCACGGCTCCATTTTGCTGATCCCTGCCTACAGGCAGAAATTAAAACAAGAGGCTCCCACGCTGAGGTCTGTCCAACGCTGGTCAGACCAAGCTGACTCTACACTCCAAGACTGCTTCCATCACGTGACTGGGACATGTTTCGTATTGCGCCAGATGGGAATATTGACGAATACGCTGATTCGGTGTGCGAGTTCATTAGAACGTGCGTCGAAGATGTCGTTCCCATAGCAACGATAAAAACATTCCCTAACCAGAAACCGTGGATTGATGGCAGCATTCGCGTGAAACTGAAAGCACGAACCACTGCTTTTAATCAGGCAAGGTGTCTGGCAACATGACTGAATACAAACAGTGCAGCTATTCCCTCCGTAAGGCTATTAAACAAGCTAAGCGTCAGTACAGAGACAAAGTGGAATCTCAATTCAATGGCTCAGACATAAGAGGCATGTGGCAGGGTCTACAGTCAATCACGGACTACAAGATGAAATCCAGCCCAGTCACGGACCAGGATGTCTTGCTCCCAGGCAGACTAAATAACTTTTTTGCCCGCTTTGAGGACAATACAGTGCCACTGACACGGCCTGCAACGGAAACATGCGGTCTTCTCCTTCACTGCAGCCGAGGTGAGCAAGACATTTAAACGTGTTAACCCGCAAGGCTGCAGGCCCAGACGGCATCCCCAGCCGCGCCCTCAGAGCATGCGCAGACCAGCTGGCCGGTGTGTTTACGGACATATTCAATCAATCCCTATACCAGTCTGCTGTTCCCACATGCTTCAAGAGGGCCACCATTGTTCCTGTTCCCAAGAAAGCTAAGGTAACTGAGCTAAACGACTACCGCCCCGTAGCACTCACTTCCGTCATCATGAAGTGCTTTGAGAGACTAGTCAAGGACCATATCACCTCCACCCTACCTGACACCCTAGACCCACTCCAATTTGCTTACCGCCCAAATAGGTCCACAGACGATGCAATCTCAACCACACTGCACACTGCCCTAACCCACCTGGACAAGAGGAATACCTATGTGAGAATGCTGTTCATCGACTACAGCTCGGCATTCAACACCATAGTACCCTCCAAGCTCGTCATCAAGCTCGAGACCCTGGGTCTCGACCCTGCCCTGTGCAACTGGGTACTGGACTTCCTGACGGGCCGCCCCCAGGTGGTGAGGGTAGGCAACAACATCTCCTCCCCGCTGATCCTCAACACGGGGGCCCCACAAGGGTGCGTTCTGAGCCCTCTCCTGTACTCCCTGTTCACCCACGACTGCGTGGCCACGCACGCCTCCAACTCAATCATCAAGTTTGCGGACGACACAACAGTGGTAGGCTTGATTACCAACAACGACGAGACGGCCTACAGGGAGGAGGTGAGGGCCCTCGGAGTGTGGTGTCAGGAAAATAACCTCACACTCAACGTCAACAAAACTAAGGAGATGATTGTGGACTTCAGGAAACAGCAGAGGGAACACCCCCCTATCCACATCGATGGAACAGTAGTGGAGAGGGTAGCTAGTTTTAAGTTCCTCGGCATACACATCACAGACAAAGTGAATTGGTCCACTCACACTGACAGCGTCGTGAAGAAGGCGCAGCAGCGCCTCTTCAACCTCAGGAGGCTGAAGAAATTCGGCTTGTCACCAAAAGCACTCACAAACTTCTACAGATGCACAATCGAGAGCATCCTGGCGGGCTGTATCACCGCCTGGTACGGCAACTGCTCCGCCCTCAACCGTAAGGCTCTCCAGAGGGTAGTGAGGACTGCACAACGCATCACCGGGGGCAAACTACCTGCCCTCCAGGACACCTACACCACCCGTTGTTACAGGAAGGCCATAAAGATCATCAAGGACATCAACCACCCGAACCACTGCCTGTTCACCCCGCTATCATCCAGAAGGCGAGGTCAGTACAGGTGCATCAAAGCTGGGACCGAGAGACTGAAAAACAGCTTCTATCTCAAGGCCATCAGACTGTTAAACAGCCACCACTAACACTGAGTGGCTGCTGCCAACACACTGTCATTGACACTGACCCAACTCCAGCCATTTTAATAATGGGAATTGATGGGAAATGATGTAAATATATCACTAGCCACTTTAAACAATGCTACCTTATATAATGTTACTTACCCTACATTATTCATCTCATATGCATATGTATATACTGTACTCTACATCATCGACTGCATCCTTATGTAACACATGTATCACTAGCCACTTTAACTATGCCACTTTGTTTACTTTGTCTACACACTCATCTCATATGTATATACTGTACTCGATACCATCTACTGTATGCTGCTCTGTACCATCACTCATTCATATATCCTTATGTACATGTTCCTTATCCCCTTACACTGTGTATAAGACAGTAGTTTTGGAATTGTTAGTTAGATTACTTGTTGGTTATCACTGCATTGTCGGAACTAGAAGCACAAGCATTTCGCTACACTCGCATTAACATCTGCTAACCATGTGTATGTGACAAATAAAATTTGATTTGATTTGATTTGACATGGTAAAGGCATGGTTTAGG
>NW_025757115.1:0-5876 GCF_021184085.1 Oncorhynchus gorbuscha
CCTCCAGTACATGGTAAGATGGAGGACTATCCTCTATACCCCTCCAGTACATGGTAAGATGGAGGACTATCCTAAATACCCCTCTAGTACATGGTAAGATGGAGGACTATCCTCTACCCCTCCAGTACATGGTAAGATGGAGGACTATCCTCTATACCCCTCCAGTACATGGTAAGATGGAGGACTATCCTCTAACCCCTCCAGTACATGGTAAAATGGAGGACTATCTCTCAGTACCCCTCCAGTACATGGTAAGATGGAGGACTATATTCTATACCCCTCCAGTACATGGTAAGATGGAGGACTATCCTCTATACCTCCTCCAGGACAAGGTAAGATGGAGGACTATCCTCTACCCTCCAGTACATGGTGAGATGGAGGACTATCCCTCTACCCCCTCCATTACATGGTGAGATGGAGGACTATCCTCTATACCCCTCCAGTACATGGTAAGATGGAGGACTATCCTCTAACCCCTCCAGGACAAGGTAAGATGGAGGACTATCCTCTAACCCCTCCAGTACATGGTGAGATGGAGGACTATCCTCTATACCCCTTCTAGTACATGGCGGAGATGGAGGACTCATCTCAATTCCCTCCAGTACATGGGAAGATGAGGACTCATCCTTATACCCTCCAGTACATGGTAAGATGGAGGACTATCCTCTATACCCCTCCAGTACAAGGTAAGATGGAGGACTATCCTCTATACCCCCCTCCAGTACATGGTAAGATGAAGGACTATCCTCTATACCCTCCAGTACATGGTAAGATGGATCTTATCCTCTAACCCCTCCAGTACATGGTAAGATGGGGACTATCCTCTATAACCCCTCCAGTACATGGTAAGATGGAGGACTATCTCTAACCCTCCAGTACATGGTAAGATGGAGGACTATCCTCTAACCCTCCAGTACAAGGTAAGATGGAGACTATCCTCTACCCCCTCCAGTACATGGTGAGATGGAGGACTATCCTCTATACCCCCCTCTAGTACATGGTAAGATGGAGAACTATCCTCTACCCTCCAGTACATGGGAGATGGAGGACTATCCTCTATACCCCTCCAGTACATGGTAAGATGGAGGACTATCCTCTAACCTCCAGTACATGGTAAGATGGAGGACTATCTCTATACCCTCCAGTACATGGTAAGATGGAGGACTATCCTCTATCCCCTCCAGTACATGGTAAGATATATCCTCTAACCCTCCAGTACATGGTAAGATGGAGGACTATCCTCTAACCCCTCCAGTACATGGTAAGATGGAGGATCCTCTATACCCCTCCTCCTAACCCTCCAGTACATGGTAAGATGGAGGACTATCTCTATACCCTCCAGTACATGGTAAGATGGAGGACTATCCTCTAACCCTCCAGTACATGGTGAGATGGAGGACTATCCTCTATACCCCCTCTAGTACATGGTGAGATGGAGGAATCCTCTACCTCCAGTACATGGTAAGATGGAGGACTATCCTCTATACCCTCCAGTACATGGTAAGATGGAGGACTATCTCTATACCTCCTCCAGTATATGGTAAGATGGAGGACTATCTCTATACCCCTCCAGTACATGGTGAGATGGAGGACTATCCTCTAACCCTCCAGTACATGGTAAGATGGAGGACTATCAACCCTCCAGTACATGGTAAGAAGAATCCTCTCTACCCCCAGTACATGGTAAGATGGAGGACTACCCTCCAGTCATGGCAAGATGGAGGACTATCCCCAACCCCTCCAGTACATGGTAAGATGGAGACTATCCTATACCCTCCACCACAAGATGGAGGATACCCCTCCAGTACATGGTAAGATGGAGGACTATCCTCTCTACCCCCTCCAGTACATGGTAAGATGGAGGACTATCCTCTATACCCCCTCCAGTACATGGTAAGATGGAGGACTATCCTCTAACCCTCCAGTACATGGTAAGATGGAGGACTATCTTCTATACCCCCTCCAGTACATGGTAAGATGGAGGACTATCCTCTATACCCCTCCAGTACATGGTAAGATGGAGGACTATCCTCTATACCCCCTCTAGTACATGGTAAGATGGAGGACTATCCTCTATACCCCCCTCCAGTACATGGTAAGATGGAGGACTATCCTCTATACCCCTCCAGTACCCCTCTAACCCCTCCAGTACATGGTAAGATGGAGGACTATCCTCTATACCCCCTCCAGTACATGGTAAGATGGAGGACTATCCTCTAACCCCTCCAGTACATGGTAAGATGGAGGACTATCCTCTAACCCCTCCAGTACATGGTGAGATGGAGGACTATCCTCTATACCCCTCCAGTACATGGTAAGATGGAGGACTATCCAATTTGTAAGTCGCTCTGGATAAGAGCCTGCTAAATGACTTAAATGTAAATGTAATCCTCTATAACCCCTCCAGTACATGGTGAGATGGATGTCTATCCTCTAACCCCCTCCAGTACATGGTAAGAGGGAGGACTATCTTCTAACCCCTCCAGTACATGCTAAGATGGAGGACTATCCTAAATACCCCTCCAGTACATGGTAAGATGGAGGACTATCCTCTAACCCTCAAGTACATGGTAAGATGGAGGACTATCCTCTAACCCCTCCAGTACATGCTAAGATGGAGGACTATCCTAAATACCCCTCCAGTACATGGTAAGATGGAGGACTATCATCTAACCCCCTCCAGTACATGGTAAGATGGAGGACTATCCTCTCTACCCCCTCCAGTACATGGTAAGATGGAGGACTATCCTAAATACCTCCTCCAGTACATGGTAAGATGGAGGACTATCCTCTATACCCCCCTCCAGTACATGGTGAGATGGAGGACTATCCTCTATACCCCCCTCCAGTACATGGTGAGATGGAGAACTATCCTCTATGCCCCCTCCAGTACATGGTAAGATGGAGGACTATCCTCTCTAACCCCCTCAGTACATGGTAAGATGGAGGACTATCCTCTATACCCCCTCCAGTACATGGTAAGATGGAGGACTATCCTCTAACCCCCTCCAGTACATGGTAAGATGGAGGACTATCTCTATACCCCCCCCAGTACATGGTAAGATGGAACCCCCTCCAGTACATGGTAAGATGGAGGACTATCCTTCTAACCCCCCCCAGTACATGGTAAGGGAGGACTATCCTCTCTAACCCCCTCCAGTACATGGTAAGATGGAGGACTATCCTCTAACCCCCTCAGTACATGGTAAGATGGAGGACTATCCTAAATACCCCTCCATGACATGGTAAGATGGAGGACTATCCTAAATACCCCCTCCATGACATGGTAAGATGGAGGACTATCCTCTCTAACCCCCTCCAGTACATGGTAAGATGGAGGACTATCCTCTAACCCCTCCAGTACATGGTAAGATGGAGGACTATCCTAAATACCCCTCCAGTGACATGGTAAGATGGAGGACTATCCTAAATACCCCCTCCATGACATGGTAAGATGGAGGACTATCCAAATACCCCTCCATGACATGGTAAGATGGAGGACTATCCTCTAACCCCAGTACATGGTAAGATGGAGGACTATCCTCTATACCCCCTCCCAGTACATGGTAAGATGGAGGTCTATCTCTATACCCCCTCCAGTACATGGTAAGATGGAGGACTATCTTCTATACCCCCTCCAGTACATGGTAAGATGGAGGACTATCCTCTAACCCTCCAGTACATGGTAAGATGGAGGACTATCCTCTATACCCCCAGTACATGGTAAGATGGAGGACTATCTCTAACCCCTCCAGTACATGGTAAGATGGAGGACTATCCTAAATACCCCCTCCAGTACATGGTAAGATGGAGGACTATCATCTAACCCCCTCAGTACATGGTAAGATGGAGGACTATCCTCTATAGCCCCCTCCAGTACATGGTAAGATGGAGGACTATCCTAAATACCACCTCAGTACATGGTAAGATGGAGGACTATCCTCTATACCCCCCCCCCTCAGTACATGGTAAAGATGAAGGACTATCTCTAACCCTCCAGTACATGGTAAGATGGAGGACTATCCTCTAACCCTCCAGTACATGGTAAGATGGAGGACTATCCTCTCTAACCCCCTCCAGTACAAGATGGAGGACTATCCTCCACCTCCAGTACATGGTAAGATGGAGGACTATCCTCTAACCCCCCCCAGTACATGGTAAGAGGGAGGAGTATCCTCTCTAACCCCCCTCCAGTACATGGTAAGATGGAGGACTATGGTACAAGATGGAGGACTATCTCTATACCCCCTCAGTACATGGTAAGATGGAGGACTATCCTCTAACCCCTCCAGTACATGGTAAGATGGAGATGGAGGACTATCCTAAATACCCCCTCCATGACATGGTAAGATGGAGGACTATCCTCTCTAACCCCCTCCAGTACATGGTAAGATGGAGGACTATCTCTCTATACCCCCTCCAGTACATGGTAAGATGGAGGACTATCCCTAAATACCCCCTCCATGACATGGTAAGATGGAGGACCTCCTCTATACCCCCTCCATGACATGGTGAGATGGTGGACCTCCCTCTACCCCCTCCAGTACATGGTAAGATGGAGGACTATCCTCTAACCCCCTAACATGCTAAGATGGAGGACTATCCTCCTATACCCCCTCCAGTACATGGTAAGATGGAGGACTATCCTCTATACCCCCTCCAGTACATGGTAAGATGGAGGACTATCCTCTATACCCCTCCAGTACATGGTAAGATGGAGGACTATCCTCTCTAACCCCTTCCAGTATCTGGTAAGATGGAGGACTATCCCTCTACCCCCTCAGTACATGGTAAGATCGAGGACTATCCTCTAACCCCCTCCAGTACATGGTAAGATGGAGGGACTATCCTTTAACCCCTCCAGTACATGGTAAGATGGAGGACTATCCTACCTTCTCCCACTCCATGACAAGGTAAGATGGAGGACTATCCTAATACCCACTCCATGACATGGTAAGATGGAGGACTATCCTAAATACCCCTCCATGACATGGTAAGATGGAGGACTATCCTCTAACCCCCTCCAGTACATGGTAAGATGGAGGACTATCCTAAATACCCCCTCCATGACATGGTAAGATGGAGGACTATCCTAAATACCCCCTCCATGACATGGTAAGATGGAGGACTATCCTAAATACCCCCTCCATGACATGGTAAGATGGAGGACTATCCTAAATACCCCCTCCATGACATGGTAAGATGGAGGACTATCCTCTCTAACCCCCTCCAGTACATGCTAAGATGGAGGACTATCCTCTCTAACCCCCCTCCAGTACATGGTAAGATGGAGGACTATCCTCTCTAACCCCCCTCCAGTACATGGTAAGATGGAGGACTATCCTCTATACCCCCCTCCAGTACATGGAGTACCACTGAGGAAGTACAGCTCCCGCTCAGCCCAGTCAAAACTGTTCGCTGCCCTGGCCCCCCAATGGTGGAACAAACTCCCTCACGACGCCAGGACAGCGGAGTCAATCACCACCTTCCGGAGACACCTGAAACCCCACCTCTTTAAGGAATACCTAGGATAGGTTAAGTAATCCCTCTCACCCCACCCCCCCTAAGTTTTAGATGCACTATTGTTAAGTGACTGTCCCACTGGATGTCATAAGGTGAATGCACCAATTTGTAAGTCGCTCTGGATAAGAGCGTCTGCTAAATGACTTAAATGTAAATGTAATGGTAAGATGGAGGACTATCCTCTCTAACCCCCTTCCAGTATCTGGTAAGATGGAGGACTATCCTCTATACCCCCCTCCAGTACATGGTAAGATCGAGGACTATCCTCTAACCCCCTCCAGTACATGGTAAGATGGAGGACTATCCTAAATACCCCCTCCATGACAAGGTAAGATGGAGGACTATCCTAAATA
>NW_025757116.1:0-5874 GCF_021184085.1 Oncorhynchus gorbuscha
GGCATAAGGAGAGAGAGGAGAGAGAGAGAGAGGTCTTGGCATAAGGAGAGAGAGGAGAGAGAGGAGAGAGAGGAGAGAGGAGAGGAGGTCTTGCATAAGGAGAGAGAGGTCTTGGCATAAGGAGAGAGAGGGAGAGAGGTCTTTGGCATAAGGGGAGAGAGGTCTTGGCATAAGGAGAGAGAGGGAGAGAGAGGTCTTGGTATGAGGAGAGAGAGGTCTTGGTAGAGAGGAGAGAGAGAGAGAGAGAGGTCTTGGTATGAGGAGAGAGAGAGAGAGGTCTTGGCATAAGAGAGTCTTGGACAAGGAGGAGAGAGGTCTTGGCATGAGGAGAGAGAGGAGAGAGAGGTCTTGGCATAAGGAGAGAGAGAGAGAGAGAGAGGTCTTGGCATAGAGGAGAGAGGAGAGAGAGGGGAGAGAGAGGTCTTGGCATAAGGAGAGAGAGAGAGGTCTTGGCATAAGGAGAGAGAGGAGAGAGAGGAGAGAGAGGAGAGAGAGAGAGAGGTCTTGGCATAAGGAGAGAGAGGTCTTGGCATAAGGAGAGAGAGGAGAGAGAGGTCTTGGTATGAGGGAGGAGAGAGAGGAGAGAGAGGTCTTGGCATGAGGAGAGAGAGGTCTTGGTAAGGGGAGAGAGGGAGTCTTGGCATAAGGAGAGAGAGGAGAGAGAGGTCTTGGTATGAGGAGAGAGGTCTGGCATAAGGAGAGAGAGGTCTTGGTATGAGGAGAGAGAGAGAGAGAGAGGTCTTGGCATAAGGCACAAGGAGAGAGGTCTTGGAGAGAGAGAGGTCTTTAGGAGAGAGAGGTCTTGGTATGAGGAGAGAGAGGAGAGAGGTCTTGGCATAAGGAGAGAGAGGAGAGAGAGGTCTTGGTATGAGGAGAGAGAGGTCTTGGTATGAGGAGGGAGAGAGAGAGAGAGGTCTTGGCATAAGGAGAGAGAGGTCTTAGCATAAGGAGAGAGAGGAGAGAGGTCTTGGCATAAGGAGAGAGAGGAGAGAGAGAGAGAGAGGTCTTGGCATAAGGAGAGAGAGGAGAGAGAGGTCTTGGCATAAGGAGAGAGAGGAGAGAGGTCTTGGTCTTGGCATAAGGAGAGAGAGAGAGAGAGGTCTTGGCATAAGGGAGAGAGAGAGAGAGACTTGGCATAAGGAGAGAGAGGTCTTGGCATGAGGAGGAGAGAGAGAGAGAGAGGTCTTGGCATAGGAGGAGAGAGAGGTCTTGGCATAAGGGAGAGAGAGAGAGAGGTCTTGGCATAAGGAGAGAGGAGAGAGAGAGGTCTTGGCATAAGAGAGAGGTCTTGGCATGAGGGAGAGAGAGGTCTTGGTAAGAGAGAGAGAGAGGTCTTGGCATAAGGAGAGTCTTGGTATGAGAGAAGAGAGGTCTTGGCATAAGGAGGAGAGAGAGAGAGAGGTCTTGGCATAAGGAGAGAGAGAGAGAGGTCTTGGTATAAGGGAGAGAGGAGAGAGTCTTGGAGAGGAGAGAGAGGTCTTGGCATGAGGAGAGAGAGAGAGAGAGGTCTTGGCATAAGGAGAGAGAGAGAGCAAAGGAGGAGAGAGAGGTCTTGGCATAAGGAGAGAGAGAGAGAGAGAGGTCTTGGCATAAGGAGAGAGGAGAGAGAGAGGTCTTGGCATAAGGAGAGAGAGAGAGAGAGGTCTTGGCATAAGGAGAGAGAGAGAGAGAGAGGTCTTGGCATAAGGAGAGAGAGAGGAGAGAGGAGAGAGAGGTCTTGGCATAAGGGGAGAGAGAGAGAGAGGTCTTGGCATAAGGAGGGAGAGAGGAGAGAGGTCTTGGCATAAGGAGAGAGAGGAGAGAGAGGTCTTGGCAGAGAGGAGAGAGAGGTCTTGGTATGAGGAGAGAGAGAGAGAGAGAGGTCTTGGCATAAGGAGAGAGAGGTCTTGGCATAAGGAGAGAGAGAGAGAGCGGTCTTGGCATGGGAGAGAGAGAGAGAGAGAGGTCTTGGAGAGAGAGAGAGGTCTTGGCATAAGGAGAGAGTCTTGGAGAGAGGAGAGAGAGAGGTCTTGGCATAAGGAGAGAGAGGAGAGAGAGAGGTCTTGGCATAAGGAGAGAGAGGTCTTGGCAAGGAGAGAGAGAGAGAGGTCTTGGCATAAGGAGAGCATTAGGGAGAGAGAGAGGTCTTGGCATAAGGAGAGGAGGAGAGAGAGGTCTTGGCATAAGGAGAGAGAGAGAGAGGTCTTGGTATGAGGAGAGAGAGAGAGAGAGGTCTTGGCATGAGGAGCAGAGGAGGAGAGAGAGAGAGAGAGAGAGGTCTTGGCATAAGGAGAGAGAGGAGAGAGAGGTCTTGGCATGAGGAGAGAGAGGAGAGAGGTCTTGGCATAAGGAGAGAGAGAGAGAGAGGTCTTGGTATGAGGTCTTGGGCATGAGGAGAGAGAGGTATGAGAGAGGTCTTGGCATAGGAGAGAGAGAGCAGTCTTGGAGGAGAGAGAGGTCTTGGCATAGGGGAGAGAGGAGAGAGAGAGCAGTCTTGGCATAAGGGGAGAGAGAGAGAGAGGTCTTGGCATAAGGGAGAGAGAGCATAAGAGAGAGAGGTCTTGGCATAAGGGGGAGAGAGGAGAGAGAGGTCTTGGCATAAGGAGAGAGGAGAGAGAGGTCTTGGTATGAGGAGGGGAGAGAGAGGTCTTGGCATAAGGGGAGAGAGAGAGAGAGGTCTTGGCATAAGGAGAGAGAGAGAGAGAGGTCTTGGCATAAGGGGAGAGAGAGGTCTTGGCATAAGGGGAGAGAGGAGAGAGAGGTCTTGGTATGAGGAGAGAGAGGTCTTGGTATGAGGAGGGAGAGAGAGAGAGGTCTTGGCATAAGGAGAGAGAGGTCTTGGTATGAGGAGGAGAAGGTCTTGGCATGAGGAGAGAGGTCTTGGTATGAGGAGAGAGGTGGAGGAGAGAGATGAGGAGAGAGAGGTCTTGGCATAAGGAGAGAGAGAGTCTTGGCATAAGGGAGAGAGAGAAGTCTTGGCATAAGGGGAGAGAGAGGTCTTGGCAGAGAGAGGAGTCTTGGTATGAGGGAGAGAGGTCTTGGTAGAGGAGAGAGAGGTCTTGGTATGAGGAGGAGATGAGAGAGAGGTCTTGAGGAGAGAGAGGCATGAGGAGAGAGAGAGGAGAGAGAGGTCTTGGAATGAGGAGAGAGAGGTCTTGGTATGAGGAGAGAGAGGTCTTGGTATGAGGAGAGAGAGGTCTTGGTATGAGGAGAGAGAGGAGAGAGAGAGGTCTTGGCATGAGGAGAGAGAAGTCTTGGTATGAGGAGAGAGGTCTTGGCATAAGGAGAGAGAAGTCTTGGTATGAGAGAGAGAGGTCTTGGTATGAGGAGAGAGAGGAGAGAGAGGTCTTGGTATGAGGAGAGAGAGGTCTTGGTATGAGGGAGGAGAGTCTTGGTATGAGGAGAGAGAGGTCTTGGTATGAGGAGAGAGAGGTCTTGGTATGAGGAGAGAGAGGAGGAGAGAGGTCTTGGCATGAGGAGAGAGAGGAGAGAGAGAGGTCTTGGCATAAGGGGAGAGAGGAGAGAGAGAGGTCTTGGTATGAGGAGAGAGAGGAGAGAGAGGTCTTGGTATGAGGAGAGAGAGGTCTTGGTATGAGGAGGGAGAGAGAGAGAGAGGTCTTGGCATAGGTCTTGGTATGAGGAGAGAGAGGAGAGAGAGGTCTTGGCATATGAGAGGAGAGAGGTCTTGGTATGAGGAGAGAGAGAGAGAGAGAGGTCTTGGTATGAGGAGAGAGGTCTTGGTATGAGGAGAGAGAGGAGAGAGAGGTCTTGGCATAAGGAGAGAGAGGAGAGAGAGGTCTTGGTATGAGGAGAGAGGTCATAAGGAGAGAGAGGAGAGAGAGGTCTTGGCATAAGGGAGAGAGAGAGAGGTCTTGGCATAAGGAGGAGAGAGAGAGAGAGGTCTTGGCATAAGGAGAGAGAGAGAGAGGTCTTGGCATAAGGAGAGAGAGAGAGGTCTTGGCATTAGGAGAGAGAGAGAGAGAGGTCTTGGCATTAGGAGAGAGAGAGAGAGGTCTTGGCATTAGGAGAGAGAGAGGTCTTGGCATAAGGAGAGAGAGGAGAGAGAGGTCTTGGTATGAGGAGAGAGAGGAGAGAGAGGTCTTGGTATGAGGAGAGAGAGGTCTTGGCATAGAGAGAGAGGTCTTGGCAGGAGGAGAGAGGTCTTGCATTATGAGAGAGAGAGGTCTTGGCATAAGGGGAGAGAGGAGAGAGGTCTTGGCATAAGGGGAGAGAGAGAGAGAGAGGTCTTGGCATAGGAGAGAGAGAGAGAGAGGTCTTGGCATTAGGAGAGAGAGAGAGGTCTTGGCATTAGAGAGAGGGGTCTTGGCATTAGGAGAGAGAGAGTGGTCTTGGCATTAGGAGAGAGAGAGAGAGAGAGGTCTTGGCATTAGGAGAGAGAGAGGTCTTGGCATTAGGAGAGAGAGAGGTCTTGGCATAAGGAGAGAGAGGAGAGAGAGGTCTTGGTATGAGGAGAGAGGTCTTGGTATGAGGAGAGAGAGGTCTTGGTATGAGGAGGGAGAGAGAGAGAGAGGTCTTGGCATAAGGAGAGAGAGAGAGAGAGAGGTCTTGGTATGAGGAGAGAGAGAGGAGAGAGAGGTCTTAGCATGAGGAGAGAGAGGAGAGTCTGGTCATGAGGATGAGAGAGGATTGGTATGAGGAGAGAGAGGTCTTGGCATAAGGAGAGAGAGGTCTTGGTATGAGGAGAGAGAGGAGAGAGGTCTTGGCATAAGGAGAGAGAGGAGAGAGGTCTTGGTATGAGGAGAGAGAGGAGAGAGAGGTCTTGGTATGAGGGAGAGAGGATGAGAGAGAGAGAGGTCTGGCATTAGGAGGAGAGAGAGAGTCTTGGCATAAGGGGAGAGAGGAGAGAGGTCTTGGCATAAGGGGAGAGAGGAGAGAGAGGACTTGGCATAAGGGGAGAGAGGAGAGAGAGAGGACTTGGCATAAGGGGAGAGAGAGGTCTTGGCATAAGGGGAGAGAGGAGAGAGAGGTCTTGGCATAAGGGGAGAGAGAGGTCTTGGCATAAGGAGAGAGAGGAGAGAGAGGTCTTGGCATAAGGAGAGAGAGGAGAGAGAGGACTTGGCATAAGGGGAGAGAGGAGAGAGAGGACTTGGCATAAGGGGAGAGAGGAGAGAGAGAGGTCTTGGCATAAGGAGAGAGGAGAGAGAGGTCTTGGCATAAGGGGAGAGAGGAGAGAGAGGTCTTGGCATAAGGGGAGAGAGAGGTCTTGGCATAAGGGGAGAGAGGAGAGAGAGGTCTTGGTATGAGGAGAGAGAGGAGAGAGAGGTCTTGGTATGAGGAGAGAGAGGTATGAGGA
Source organism: Oncorhynchus gorbuscha (assembly GCF_021184085.1). Classification (NCBI taxonomy): domain Eukaryota; kingdom Metazoa; phylum Chordata; class Actinopteri; order Salmoniformes; family Salmonidae; genus Oncorhynchus; species Oncorhynchus gorbuscha. The sequence goes on from NW_025757116.1 coordinate 5,294, forward strand.
GAGAGAGGTCTTGGCATAAGGAGAGAGAGGAGAGAGAGGTCTTGGTATGAGGAGAGAGAGGAGAGAGGTCTTGGCATAAGGAGAGAGAGAGAGAGAGGTCTTGGTATGAGGAGAGAGAGGTATGAGGAGAGAGAGGTATGAGGAGAGAGAGGTATGAGGAGAGAGAGGTCTGGCATTAGGAGAGAGAGAGAGCAGTCTTGGCATAAGGGGAGAGAGGAGAGAGGACTTGGCATAAGGGGAGAGAGGAGAGAGAGGTCTTGGTATGAGGAGAGAGAGGTCTTGGTATGAGGAGAGAGAGGTCTTGGTATGAGGAGAGAGAGGTCTTGGTATGAGGAGAGAGAGGTCTTGGAATGAGGAGAGAGGTCTGGAATGAGGAGGAGAGGTCTTGGAATGAGGAGAGAGAGGTCTTGGAAAGAGGAGAGAGAGGTCTTGGTATGAGGAGAGAGGAGAGAGAGGTCTTGGTATGAGGAGAGAGAGGTCTTGGTATGAGGAGAGAGAAGTCTTGGTATGAGGAGAGAGAGGTCTTGGTATGAGGAGAGAGAGGTCTTGGTATGAGGAGAGAGAAGTCTTGGTATGAGGAG
>NW_025757117.1:0-2500 GCF_021184085.1 Oncorhynchus gorbuscha
AAAACAGAGAGGATCAGAGATAAACAGAGAGGATCAGAGAGGATCAGAGAGGGAACAGAGAGGATCAGAGAGGATCAGAGAGGAAACAGAGAGGAACAGAGATAAACAGAGAGGATCAGAGAGGATCAGAGAGGAACAGAGAGGAACAGAGAGGATCAGAGAGGATCAGAGAGGAACAGAGAGGATCAGAGAGGAACAGAGAGGGATCAGAGAGGGAACAGAGAGGATCAGAGATAAACAGAGATGATCAGAGAGGAACAGAGATAAACAGAGAGGAACAGAGATAAACAGAGAGGAACAGAGAGGAACAGAGAGGATCAGAGATAAACAGAGATGATCAGAGAGGAACAGAGATAAACAGAGAGGAACAGAGAGATAAACAGAGAGGAACAGAGAGGATCAGAGAGGATCAGAGATGAACAGAGAGGAACAGAGAGGATCAGAGAGGAACAGAGAGGATCAGAGATAAACAGAGATGATCAGAGAGGAACAGAGAGGATCAGAGATAAACAGAGATGATCAGAGAGAGAACAGAGAGGAACAGAGATGAAACAGAGAGGATCAGAGAGGATCAGAGATAAACAGAGATGATCAGAGAGGAACAGAGAGGATCAGAGATAAACAGAGATGATCAGAGAGGAACAGAGAGGAACAGAGATAAACAGAGAGGATCAGAGAGGATCAGAGAGGAACAGAGAGGATCAGAGAGGAACAGAGATAAACAGAGAGGATCAGAGAGGATCAGAGAGGATCAGAGAGGATCAGAGATAAACAGAGAGGATCAGAGAGGATCAGAGAGGATCAGAGAGGATCAGAGAGGATCAGAGATGATCAGAGAGGTGCAGAGAGGATCAGAGAGGAACAGAGAGGATCAGAGAGGAACAGAGAGGATCAGAGAGGAACAGAGATAAACAGAGAGGATCAGAGATGATCAGAGAGGAACAGAGAGGATCAGAGATGATCAGAGAGGAACAGAGAGGATCAGAGATGATCAGAGATGATCAGAGAGGATCAGAGAGGTGCAGAGAGGATCAGAGATGATCAGAGAGGAACAGAGAGGATCAGAGAGGAACAGAGGGGAAGCAAAGGTAAAAATAGGTTTTTAATTGTGTAGTCTGGTGTTTCTCACAACAGCAGTTGGTTTGAGCCTTTAGCCAAGACAGCAGTGTGGAAGCTGGGCTCTGACCTCTACTATGATTGGCTGGTTCCCTTGGTAGACCGAGGCAGAGTGTGTGTGTGTGTGTGTGTGTGTGTGTTAGAATGTGGTGGTTCTGCTCTCTTCGAGGGTTGCTCCGGGAGAGAAAACCTTGGCTCCTTTCTGTTTTACCACCAGAGAAACAGATGACAGCCGCTGGTAGGAAACGCACGGTGGCTGGCCTTGATGCTCCCCAGCTGAAATCAGCAGCACTCAGAGGCCGTGCAGAGACATGCCGAGACACCTCTTAGCCATTACATGAGGACATTATGACGCTCCAAAGGAGACGATCCACTGAACTGGACGTTGATGGATTCTATGTACCATCCAATTCACTATCCTATGTGACTGGTATTGGACTGACACTTCCAATTGTATGAATGAACCGTCCACAACCCTCCCCTCCGTCTGCTCTGTAGTCGACTCTGAGAGACATTGTCCTTCCATTGTCCAGAAACATTACGTCTCCTCCTTCCTCTCATTGGTTGACAGCTGTCAGTGAGGTCCTCTCAAGTGGAGTCAGTGTGGGAGTGGTCAGTTAACAGGTGTATACCAGGGTTAATAGTGGAGTCAGTGTGGGAGGGGTCAGTTAACAGGTGTATACCAGGGTTAATAGTGGAGTCAGTGTGGGAGTGGTCAGTTAACAGGTGTATACCAGGGTTAATAGTGGAGTCAGTGTGGGAGGGGTCAGTTAACAGGTGTATACCAGGGTTAATAGTGGAGTCAGTGTGGGAGTGGTCAGTTAACAGGTGTATACCAGGGTTAATAGTGGAGTCAGTGTGGGAGTGGTCAGTTAACAGGTGTATAGCAGGGTTAATAGTGGAGTCAGTGTGGGAGGGATCAGTTAACAGGTGTATACCAGGGTTAATAGTGGAGTCAGTGTGGGAGTGGTCAGTTAACAGGTGTATAGCAGGGTTAATAGTGGAGTCAGTGTGGGAGGGATCAGTTAACAGGTGTATACCAGGGTTAATAGTGGAGTCAGTGTGGGAGGGGTCAGTTAACAGGTGTATACCAGGGTTAATAGTGGAGTCAGTGTGGGAGTGGTCAGTTAACAGGTGTATACCAGGGTTAATAGTGGAGTCAGTGTGGGAGGGTCAGTTAACAGGTGTATACCAGGGTTAATAGTGGAGTCAGTGTGGGGAGTGGTCAGTTAACAGGTGTATACCAGGGTTAATAGTGGAGTCAGTGTGGGAGGGGTCAGTTAACAGGTGTATACCAGGGTTAATAGTGGAGTCAGTGTGGGAGGGGTCAGTTAACAGGTGTATACCAGGGTTAATAGTGGAGTCAGTGTGGGAGTGGTCAGTT
>NW_025757118.1:0-5872 GCF_021184085.1 Oncorhynchus gorbuscha
TTGTCACGAACCGGCTCAAAGCCCGTAACAAAGGGAGACAACGTGGAGATAAGGAGTAGCAAAATATGTATTTATTAACTAAAGCAACTAAGTATAATATACAATGGTGTGTGTAATCAGTAATCAGTAGTGTAAGTGAGTGTTTTGCATGCATGAATGTGATAATGCAGGGTGATGAAAGGTGCCAAAGCAAACAAACAAAAGGCCACCAAGAACCACAACACAATCTACAACGGGTGTCTGCATGGAGAGAGTCTCCTCCATGAATGTGGAAGAGGTCTATTTATCCTGGGAGACACCTGGCCCAGGTGTTTCCCATGTAGCTGACGACCCTCTCAACTCCGCCCACCGGCATCCTAATAAGGAAACAAGAACAAAGACAGAATACGGCAGACAGAGTGGGAGGGTCGTCACACTGTTGAACAGCTTCTATTACCATCAGACTGTTGAGCAGCTTCTATTACCATCAGACTGTTGAGCAGCTTCTATTACCATCAGACTGTTTAGCAGCTTCTATCACCATCAGACTGTTGAACAGCTTCTATTACCATCAGACTGTTGAACAGCTTCTATTACCAGACCATCAGACTGTTGAGCAGCTTCTATCACCATCAGACTGTTGAGCAGCTTCTATTACCATCAGACTGTTGAACAGCTTCTATTACCAGACCATCAGACTGTTGAACAGCTTCTATCACCATCAGACTGTTGAGCAGCTTCTATCACCATCAGACTGTTGAACAGCTTCTATTACCATCAGACTGTTGAACAGCTTCTATTACCAGACCATCAGGCTGTTGAACAGCTTCTATTACCATCAGACTGTTGAACAGCTTCTATCACCATAAGACTGTTGAACAGCTCCTATTACCAGACCATCAGGCTGTTGAACAGCTTCTATTACCATCAGACTGTTGAACAGCTTCTATTACCAGACCATCAGGCTGTTGAACAGCTTCTATCACCATCAGACTGTTGAGCAGCTTCTATCACCATCAGACTGTTGAGCAGCTTCTATCACCATCAGACTGTTGAACAGCTTCTATTAGCAAACCATCAGACTGTTGAACAGCTTCTATTACCATCAGACTGTTGAGCAGCTTCTATTCACCATCAGACTGTTGAGCAGCTTCTATCACCATCAGACTGTTGAGCAGCTTCTATTATCATCAGACTGTTGAGCAGCTTCTATTACCATCAGACTGTTGAACAGCTTCTATTACCATCAGACTGTTGAGCAGCTTCTATCACCATCAGACTGTTGACCAGCTTATATTACCATCAGACTGTTGAACAGCTTCTATTACCAGACCATCAGACTGTTGAACAGCTTCTATTACCAGACCATCAGACTGTTGAACAGCTTCTATCACCATCAGACTGTTGAGCAGCTTCTATCACCATCAGACTGTTGACCAGCTTATATTACCATCACTGTTGAACAGCTTCTATTACCAGACCATCAGACTGTTGAACAGCTTCTATTACCAGCAGGCTGTTGAACAGCTTCTATTACCAGACCATCAGGCTGTTGAACAGCTTCTATTACCATCAGACTGTTGAGCAGCTTCTATCACCATCAGACTGTTGAACAGCTTCTATTACCATCAGACTGTTGAGCAGCTTCTATCACCATCAGACTGTTGAGCAGCTTCTATCACCATCAGACTGTTGAACAGCTTCTATTACCATCAGACTGTTGAGCAGCTTCTATCACCATCACTGTAGAACAGCTTCTATTAGCAAACCATCAGACTGTTGAACAGCTTCTATTACCATCAGACTGTTGAACAGCTTCTATTACCATCAGACTGTTGAACAGCTTCTATCACCATCAGACTGTTGAGCAGCTTCTATCACCATCAGACTGTTGAACAGCTTCTATTACCATCAGACTGTTGAGCAGCTTCTATCACCATCAGACTGTTGAGCAGCTTCTATCACCATCAGACTGTTGAACAGCTTCTATTACCATCAGACTGTTGAGCAGCTTCTATCACCATCACTGTAGAACAGCTTCTATTAGCAAACCATCAGACTGTTGACCAGCTTATATTACCATCAGACTGTTGAACAGCTTCTATTACCAGACCATCAGACTGTTGAACAGCTTCTATTACCAGACCATCAGACTGTTGAACAGCTTCTATCACCATCAGACTGTTGAGCAGCTTCTATCACCATCAGACTGTTGACCAGCTTATATTACCATCACTGTTGAACAGCTTCTATTACCAGACCATCAGACTGTTGAACAGCTTCTATTACCAGCAGACTGTTGAACAGCTTCTATTACCAGACCATCAGGCTGTTGACCAGCTTCTATTACCATCAGACTGTTGAACAGCTTCTATCACCATCAGACTGTTGAGCAGCTTCTATTACCATCAGACTGTTGAACAGCTTCTATTACCGACTCAGACTGTTGAGCAGCTTCTATCACCATCAGACTGTTGAGCAGCTTCTAGCACCATCAGACTGTTGAACAGCTTCTATTACCACCACTGTTGGGCAGCTTTATCAACACCATCACTGTAGAACAGCTTCTATTAGCAAACCATCAGACTGTTGAACAGCTTCTATTACCATCAGACTGTTGAACAGCTTCTATTACCATCAGACTGTTGAACAGCTTCTATCACTCATCAGACTGTTGGAGCAGCTTCTATCACCATCAGACTGTTGAACAGCTTCTATTATCATCAGACTGTTGAGCAGCTTCTATCACCATCAGACTGTTGAGCAGCTTCTATCACCATCAGACTGTTGAACAGCTTCTATTACCATCAGACTGTTGAGCAGCTTCTATCACCATCACTGTAGAACAGCTTCTATTAGCAAACCATCAGACTGTTGAACAGCTTCTATTACCATCAGACTGTTGAGCAGCTTCTATTACCATCAGACTGTTGAGCAGTTTCTTATTACCATCAGACTGTTGAGCAGCTTCTATTACCATCAGACTGTTGAGCATCTTCTATCACCATCAGACTGTTGAACAGATTCTATTACCGGCCAGACTGTTGAGCAGCTTCTATTACCATCAGACTGTTGAGCAGCTTCTATCACCACAGACTGTTGACCAGCTATATTACCATCAGACTGTTGAACAGCTTCTATTACCAGACCATCAGACTGCTGAACAGCTTCTATTACCAGACCATCAGACTGCTGAACAGCTTCTATCACCATCAGACTGTTGAGCAGCTTCTATCACCATCAGACTGTTGGACCAGCTTCTATTACCATCACTGTTGAACAGCTTTTATTACCAGACCATCAGACTGTTGAACAGCTTCTATTACCATCAGACTGTTGAACAGCTTCTATTACCAGACCATCAGGCTGTTGAACAGCTTCTATTACCATTAGACTGTTGAACAGCTTCTATTACCATCAGACTGTTGGAGCAGTTTATCACCATCACTGTAGAACAGTTTATTAGCAAACCATCAGACTGTTGGACCAGCTTATATTACCATCAGACTGTTGAACAGCTTCTATTACCAGACCATCAGACTGTTGAACAGCTCTATTACCAGACCATCAGACTGTTGAACAGCTTCTATCACCATCAGACTGTTGAGCAGCTTCTATCACCATCAGACTGTTGACCAGCTTATATTACCATCACTGTTGAACAGCTTCTATTACCAGACCATCAGACTGTTGAACAGCTTCTATTACCAGCAGACTGTTGAACAGCTTCTATTACCAGACCATCAGGCTGTTAGACCAGCTTCTATTACCATCAGACTGTTGAACAGCTTCTATCACCATCAGACTGTTGAGCAGCTTCTATCACCATCAGACTGTTGAACAGCTTCTATTACCATCAGACTGTTGAGCAGCTTCTATCACCATCAGACTGTTGAGCAGCTTCTAGCACCATCAGACGTTTAGCAGTTTTTGTTTACCATCAGACTGTTGAGCAGCTTCTATCATCACTACTGTAGAACAGCTTCTATTAGCAAACTATCAGACTGTTGAACAGCCATTCTATTACCATCAGACTGTTGAACAGCTTCTATTACCATCAGACTGTTGAACAGCTTCTATCACCATCAGACTGTTGAGCAGCTTCTATCACCATCAGACTGTTGAACAGCTTCTATTATCATCAGACTGTTGAACAGCTTCTATCACCATCAGACTGTTGAGCAGCTTCTATCACCATCAGACTGTTGAACAGCTTCTATTACCATCAGACTGTTGAGCAGCTTCTATCACCATCGACTGTAGAACAGCTTCTATTAGCAAACCATCAGACTGTTGAACAGCTTCTATTACCATCAGACTGTTGAGCAGCTTCTATTACCATCAGACTGTTGAGCAGCTTCTATTACCATCAGACTGTTGAGCAAGCTTCTATTACCATCAGACTGTTGAGCATCTTCTATCACCATCAGACTGTTGAACAGATTCTATTACCGTCAGACTGTTGAGCAGCTTCTATTACCATCAGACTGTTGAGCAGCTTCTATCACCATCAGACTGTTGACCAGCTTATATTACCATCAGACTGTTGAACAGCTTCTATTACCAGACCATCAGACTGTTGAACAGCTTCTATTACCAGACCATCAGACTGTTGAACAGCTTCTATCACCATCAGACTGTTGAGCAGCTTCTATCACCATCAGACTGTTGACCAGCTTCTATTACCATCACTGTTGAACAGCTTTTATTACCAGACCATCAGACTGTTGAACAGCTTCTATTACCATCAGACTGTTGAACAGCTTCTATTACCAGACCATCAGGCTGTTGAACAGCTTCTATTACCATTAGACTGTTGAACAGCTTCTATCACCATCAGACTGTTGAGCAGCTTCTATCACCATCAGACTGTTGAACAGCTTCTATTACCATCAGACTGTTGAGCAGCTTCTATCACCATCAGACTGTTGAGCAGCTTCTATTACCATCAGACTGTTGAGAAGCTTCTATCACCATCACTGTAGAACAGCTTCTATTAGCAAACCATCAGACCGTTGAACAGCTTCTATTACCAGACCATCAGACTGTTGAACAGCTTCTATTACCAGACCATCAGACTGTTGAACAGCTTCTATTACCATCAGACTGTTGAACAGCTTCTATTACCATCAGACTGTTGACAAGCTTCTATTACCATCACTGTAGAACAGCTTCTATTAGCAAACCATCAGACCGTTGAACAGCTTCTATTACCAGACCATCAGACTGTTGAACAGCTTCTATTACCAGACCATCAGACTGTTGAACAGCTTCTATTACCATCAGACTGTTGAGCAGCTTCTATTACCATCAGACTGTTGAGCAGCTTCTATCACCATCAGACTGTTGAACAGATTCTATTTCCATCAGACTGTTGAGCAGCTTATATTACCATCAGACTGTTGAGCAGCTTCTATCACCATCAGACTGTTGACCAGCTTATATTACCATCAGACTGTTGAACAGCTTATATTACCAGACCATCAGACTGTTGGACAGCTTCTATTACCAGACCATCAGACTGTTGAACAGCTTCTTTCACCATCAGACTGTTAGAGCAGCTTCTATCTACCATCAGACTGTTGACCAGCTTCTATCACCATCAGACTGTTGAGCAGCTTATATCACCATCAGACTGTTGACCAGCTTTCTACCTTGACCATCAGACTGTTGAACAGCTTCTATTGCCACGACCATCAGACTGTTGAACAGCTTCTATTACCATCCAGACTGTTGAACAGCTTCTATTACCAGACCATCAGGCTGTTGAACTTGGCATATGTATCACCATCAGGCTGTTGGACAGCTTCTATTACCAGACCATCAGACTGTTGAACAGCTTCCTATCACCATCAGACTGTTGAGCAGCTTCTATCACCATCAGACTGTTGAA
>NW_025757119.1:0-5870 GCF_021184085.1 Oncorhynchus gorbuscha
AACCTCCTTTTCGTTCCTGTTTCCACTCGTCTGGCTGTTCTTCAGTGGGCTCACTCTGCCAAGTTAGCTGGTCATCCCGGTGTTCGAGGCACTCTTGCGTCTATTCGCCAGCGCTTTTGGTGGCCGACTCAGGAGCGTGACACGCGCCGTTTCGTGGCTGCTTGTTCGGACTGCGCGCAGACTAAGTCGGGTAACTCTCCTCCTGCCGGTCGTCTCAGACCGCTCCCCATTCCTTCTCGACCATGGTCTCACATCGCCCTAGACTTCATTACCGGTCTGCCTTTGTCTGCGGGGAAGACTGTGATTCTTACGGTTGTCGATAGGTTCTCTAAGGCGGCACATTTCATTCCCCTCGCTAAACTTCCTTCCGCTAAGGAGACGGCACAAATCATCATCGAGAATGTGTTCAGAATTCATGGCCTCCCGTTAGACGCCGTTTCAGACAGAGGCCCGCAATTCACGTCACAGTTTTGGAGGGAGTTCTGTCGTTTGATTGGTGCGTCCGTCAGTCTCTCTTCCGGGTTTCATCCCCAGTCTAACGGTCAAGCAGAGAGGGCCAATCAGACGATTGGTCGCATACTACGCAGCCTTTCTTTCAGAAACCCTGCGTCTTGGGCAGAACAGCTCCCCTGGGCAGAATACGCTCACAACTCGCTTCCTTCGTCTGCTACCGGGTTATCTCCGTTTCAGAGTAGTCTGGGTTACCAGCCTCCTCTGTTCTCATCCCAGCTTGCCGAGTCCAGCGTTCCCTCCGCTCAAGCGTTTGTCCAACGTTGTGAGCGCACCTGGAGGAGGGTGAGGTCTGCACTTTGCCGTTACAGGGCACAGACTGTGAAGCCGCCAATAAACGTAGGGATTAAGAGTCCAAGGTATTGTTGCGGCCAGAGAGTGTGGCTTTCCACTCGCAACCTTCCTCTTACGACAGCTTCTCGTAAGTTGACTCCGCGGTTCATTGGTCCGTTCCGTGTCTCCCAGGTCGTCAATCCCTAGTCGCTGTGCGACTGCTTCTTCCGCGACATCTTCGTCGCGTCCATCCTGTCTTCCATGTCTCCTGTGTCAAGCCCTTTCTTCGCACCCCCGTTCGTCTTCCCTCCCCCCTCCCGTCCTTGTCGAGAGCGCACCTATTTACAAGGTACGTAGGATCATGGACATGCGTTCTCGGGGACGGGGTCACCAATACTTAGTGGATTGGGAGGGTTACGGTCCTGAGGAGAGGAGTTGGGTTCCGTCTCGGGACGTGCTGGACCGTTCACTTATTGATGATTTCCTCCGTTGCCGCCAGGATTCCTCCTCGAGTGCGCCAGGAGGCGCTCGGTGAGTGGGGGGGTACTGTCATGTTTTGTCTTAGATTGTCTTGTCATTTTGCTTTTCCCTCTGTTCGTTTTCCCCCTGCTGGTCTTTTTAGGTTCGTTCCCCTTTTTCTCTCTCTCTTCCTCTCTCTCTTCTCTCTATCGTTCCGTTCCTGCTCCCAGCTGTTCCTATTCCCCTAATCAATCATTTAGTCTTCCCACACCTGCTCCCTATCTTTTTCCCTGATTAGAGTCCCTATTTCTCCCCTTGTTTTCCGTTTCTGCCCTGTCGGATCCTTGTCTATTGTTCACCGTGCTGTGTCTGTGTATCGCCCTGTCGTGTCGTGTTTCCCTCAGATGCTGCGTGGTGAGCAGGTGTCTGAGTCTGCTATGTTCTAGTGCCTTCCCGAGGCAACCTGCAGTTCTTGATCGAGTCTCCAGTCTGTTCTCGTCATTACGAGTGGAATTATGTCTTATGTTTGTAGATTTACTTTACTGGATTAAAGACTCTGTTTTCGCCAAGTCGCTTTTGGGTCCTCATTCACCTGCATGACACTTTCTTTGATCGGTCCCATTCTCTCAGTTTATCTCAGAGTCAAAGCTAGCTATCTCCAACCAACCAGATTTGACAAGAGAACTTTAAAAAGCTGCTGCTCTCCTCACCTACTTAGCCCTCTTATACTCCCCTGACCAGACTGTAGTAGCAGTTGAGAAAGGCAGGATGGCGAAAAACTGGGTTCTATGCTGGCTTATTGATATAATTAATTAAAATGACTGAATAAAGCAGGCTGTATTAGAGACTAGACTAGGAGACACTGTCTCTTCTCTCAGTGCTGGAACACACAGAACAGAACATGCCTGTTTTCCTTGGCAGTTGATAATGAGGCTCTGGGTGAATTAGACTTCAGTCTATCCATTCAGGAAATGTGCCCGTAAGGGTCAACGTCAATGCCAGTCATTTCCAGAGATGCTGTGTAGCTGCAGCTACATGACTCACTGCATTGAGACTAGCTCATATTTCTAAACGCCACTCATTCATGCAGCTGCATTGCTTGGTTAATGTTGTGTCAGTGTAACTAAGGACATTAAGGCTGAATAGCCAGATCAAATTTATTTAAAATCCTTTATGCCTCACCAGCATAATATTTCTTCGTAATGACCTTATAAAAACACAACCAGACAAAGACGGCAAAAACACATTCATATTAGGAACACAGATGGTTCACACTCTCTCTCTCGATCACAAACATTCTAATAAATGCATGCATAGTCGCCCACGCACACACAGTCAGAGAGACAGACACATGCACATGCACACGCGCACGCACACGCACACGCACACGCACACACACACACACACACACACACACACACACACACACACACACACACACACACACACACACACACACACACACACACACACACACAAAAAGTACTCGTTACATTTTGAATGCTTAGCAGGACAGGAAAATGGTCTAATTCACACATTTATCAAGAGAACATCCCTGGTCATGCCTACTGCCTATGATTTGGCAGACTCACTAAACACAAATGCTTCACATGTAAATGATGTCTGAGTGTTGAAGCCCCTGAACATCCGTAAATAAAAAGAACAGAAAATCGTTCTGCCTGGTTTGCCTAATATACGAATTTGAAATTATTTATACTTTTACTTTTGATACTTATGTATATTTTAGCAATTACATTTACTTTTGATACTTAAGTACATTTAAAACCAAATACTTTTAGACCTTTACTCAAGTAGTATTTTACTGGGTCACTTTCACTTTTACTTGAGCCATTTACTATTACAGTTTTTTACAATCGCTAGGACACATTTCTCAATACTTAAGTCACGTTTTCTCTTCACACAGTTCTCCTAACCAACTTTCAGCTTTGCACAGCAGTTCATTTCATATCCAAAATGAACTAAAACTACCAAAACACTTCATACATGTCTCAAATCAACTCATTCCTCCATACACTAGCAAAGGTTGTCACCCAGCAAGCACACTTTGTCAGTCATAAAACAATGACCTAAAAAACACTAACAACAGGTAGCATTACACAATGTTTTCGTTAGTTACGTTTTTTACAAAACAAGAATGACACCTCTCTTCTGTTTAGAATTCACTGCAGGATATGTTACAGGAATGAATCAGACATATTGCAATATGTTTCAATATGTTTTATGTCATTTTTGGCATTGAGTGATTCCAAAATATAACAATTTGTATATACACCATCTACCAATACAGATACAGATGCAATGCTAGTCAACCTTGTCTTCTGCATTTGGCCACAGGTTCTCATCCACATCACATCTTATGTCATCTTGGGCAATACACCTAGGAAATAATATTTTGGCATGCCTGGTCCATCCCTGGCAGTCTTCTGCAGATATGTCCAGGCATCCAGCATTCATTGCTTCCAGGAGGGACATTTGATCATGTGGATGGTGGTCATAAACCTTCCACCTTCATGAGGAAAATAATTCCTCTATGGGGTTGAGGAGTGGAGAGTGAGATGATGATCATGATTTATTACATGATCAATTATAGTGGCCCTAATCTCATCTGAGACTACAGCTCTTGATCTTCCTCTCAGTCTTCTTCCACCATGCATACGTACTCCTCTCCCTCTCCTTCTCACAGCCACTCTTCTTCCTCTCAGTCTTCTTCCACCATGCATACGTACTCCTCTCCCTCTCCTTCTCACAGCCACTCTTCTTCCTCTCAGTCTTCTTCCACCATGCATACGTACTCCTCTCCCTCTCCTTCTCACAGCCCCTCTTCTTCCTCTCAGTCTTCTTCCACCATGCATACGTACTCCTCTCCCTCTCCCCTCTTACAGCCACTCTTCTTCCTGTCAGCCACTTCTCTATCTCTGGCTGGGTCCATGTTTATATTGCAGTACAGTATTATTCCAAAGATGTCCCCTTTTGTATAGATGGTAATGAAAATGAAAGACCAACACCTGGGTAGGTGTTCAGCTACAATGGGAATCAGCTGTGGTTGGTCTAATTGTTTTGATAGTATTTCATTTTTTAGATTTGGAATATATTTCAATACTGTATTACTTAAGAAATGTAGCAAATTGCTGTCTTATTAAATGTTGTGTTATTTTAGGTTTTGAACAAGTTTAACAGTTTTGAAAAGACTATGTAAACATGTGCAAATTGGCCCGTAGGTACATAGAGTTTTGGTGGTGGTTGTGTGAGCAAAGAATTAATTAAATTTGAAATATGTAGTCATTGAATGCATTCTGTGCCAAAGCAATGAAAAATGATCCACATGATCCCCCCCCCCCACACACACACAGTAACCCCCCCCCACACACACAGTAACCCCCCACACACACACAGTAACCCCCCACACACACACGGTAACCCCCCACACACACACAGTAACCCCCCACACACACACACACAGTAACCCCCACACACACACACACAGTAACCCCCCCACACACAGTAACCCCCCCCACACACACACACACACAGTAACCCCCCCCAACACACACACACACACAGTAACCCCCCCACACACACAGTAACCCCCCCCACACACACACACACACACACAGTAACCCCCCCCACACACACACACAGTAACCCCCCCACACACACACAGTACCCCCCCACACACACAGTAACCCCCCCCCACACACACACAGTAACCCCCCCACACACACACAGTAGCCCCCCCCACACACACACAGTAACCCCCCCACACACACACACACAGTACCCCCCACACACACACACAGTACCCCCCACACACACACACAGTACTCCCCCCCACACACACACACAGTACCCCCCCCCCCACACACGCAACAGTAACCCCCCACACACACACACAGTAACCCCCCCTCCTCCCCACACACACACACACACACACACAGTAACCCCCCCCCACACACAGTAACCCCCCCACACGCACACACAGTAACCCCCACCCCCACACACACACACACACAGTAACCCCCCACACACACACAGTAACCCCCCACACACATACTCACACACACAGTAAACCCCCCCCCACACAGCACACACAGTAACCCCCCTACACACACACACACAGTAACCCCCCCACACACACACACACACACAGTAACCCCCCACCCACACACACAGTAACCCCCCTCCACACACACACACACAGTAACGCCCCCCCACACACACACAGTAACCCCCCACACACACACACAGTAACCCCCCTACACACACACAGTAACCCCCCCCCACACACACACACTGTAACCCCCCACAACACACACAGTAACCCCCCCCCCCACACACACACAGTAACCCTCCCACACACACACACACACACACAGTAACCCCCTCTACACAGTAACCCCACACAGTAACCCCCACACACACAGACACAGTAACCCCCCCCCACACACACACTGACACAGTAACCCCCCACTCACACACACACACAGTAACCCCCCCACACACACACAGCAACCCCCCCCCCACACACAGTAACCCCCCCTCCACACACACACAGTAACCCCCCACACACACACAGTAACCCCCACACACACACACACAGTAACCCCCCC
>NW_025757120.1:2500-5870 GCF_021184085.1 Oncorhynchus gorbuscha
CTATGTGTTCTCTGGAAAATAATGCAACTCTGTGGAAAGTTAGTCGTGCCCCGCTAACACATCGTGATCATTGTTTATCTCTTACATATACGGCTATGGCCAGCAGGTATCGTGATCATTGTTTATCTTTTACATATACGGCTATGGCCAGCAGGTATCGTCATCATTGTTTATCTTTTACATATACGGCTATGGCCAGCAGGTATCAGTGATCATTGTTTATCTTTTACATATACGGCTATGGCCAGCAGGCATCGTGATCATTGTTTATCTTTTTTACATATACTGTCATGTTTTGTCATATATTGTCTTGTCATTATGCTTTCCTTCTATTCGTTTCCTGCTGGTCTTATTAGGTTCGTTTCCCTTTTTCTATCCCCTCCTCAACTCTCTCCTCTCTCTATCGTTCCGTTCCTGCTCCCAGCTGTTCCTCATTCTCTAACTCACTCATTTAGTCTTTTTACACCTGTTCCTATTTTGTCTTCTCTGATTAGAGTCCTATTTCTCCCTTGTTTTCCACTTCTGTCCTTGTCGGATCCTTGTCTGTGTTCACCCGTGCTGTGTCTGTGTATCGCCCTGTCGTGTCGTGTTTCCCTCTAGATGCTGCGTGGTGGTGTCTAGTCTGCTACGCCGTTCAGTGCCTTCCCGAGAGGCAACCTGCAGTTCTTGTCGAGTCTCCAGTCTGTTCTCGTCATTCTGAGGTGGAATTATGCCCTTATGATTGTCAAAATTTACTTTACTGGATTAAGGGCTCTGTTTTCGCCAAGTTGCTTTTAGGTCCTCATTCACCTGCATAACAGAAGGATCGACCAAGAATGGACAACGACTATGGATTCTCTCTACTCTACTCTCGAGTTCAGGGGAGCGATGCTCGGCAGACACGAGCAGGAATTGTCTGCTGCTCGGCATGCCGTTGAGACCCTGGGCCGCTCAGGTCTCCGACCTCTCAGGACAGTATCAGAGTCTTCGTCTCGTGTCGCCAGCTGCTTCCCGTTCTTCCGAGCCTCCGGAACCTAGGGTTAATAACCCACCATGTTATCCTGGGCAGCCCACTGAGTGCCGCTCCTTTCTCACCCAGTGTGATATAGTGTTCTCTCTCCAACCCAACACATACTCAAGAGAGAGGCTCGGATTGCCTACGTCATATCACTCCTTACTGGTCGGGCTCGGCAGTGGGGCACAGCTATCTGGGAGGAAGCTGAGTGTACTAACAATTATCTGAACTTTAAAGAGGAGATGATAAGGGTTTTGATCGCTCAGTTTTTGGGAAAGAAGTTTCCTGGTCCCTGTCTTCCCTATGTCAGGTAATCGATCCATAACGGATTACTCTATAGAGTTTAGCACTCTTTGCTGCCTCCAGTAACTGGAACGAGCAGGCGTTGCTCGCTCGTTTCTGGAAAGGGACTCCCACGCTAAGGTTAAGGATGAGATTCTCTCTCGGGAGGTTCCATCCAGCGTGGATTCTTTGATTGAACTCGCTATTCGCATTGACGACGGGTAGATCTTCGTCACCGAGCTCATAGAAGAGAGCCTCGGCGTTAACTGTGTCTCCCTCTCTCCGACACTACGTCTTTCCCCACTGACTCAGGTGTTGAGCCCATGCAGCTGGGGAGTATTCGCATCTCGACTAAGGGAGGGAACGGAGAGAATCACCAACCGCCTCTGTCTCTATTGCGGTTCAGCTGGTCATTTTTGTCATTTCATGTCAGTTAAAGGCCAGGCTCATCCAGTAGCGGAGAAGCGACTGAAAGGCGCTAGGCGATCCTCTCCGTCAGATGCATGCTTTACCTTCCTACCGGTCCATCTAAGCTGGACCGGATCGGCCTTTCCTGCCAGTGCGACCCCAACTGGATTTTCTGGGGCAGAGGGCTGTTTTATGGAATGAGAAACCTGGGGCGGAACATGACATTCCTCTCAGACCAGTTAGGGGAGCCACGGTCATGTTTTGCCTTGGATGGTAGTCCATCTCCTCAGTATATTATATGAAACACTACCTTAACTCTCACTCGTATCTGGTAACCATAGTGAGACCATTTCTTTTGATTTTTTGTTCACCTTTACTACACCTGTTGTTTTGGGTCATCTAGCTAGTGTGTCATAATCCTTCTTTGATTGGTCTTGTAATTCTATCCTTTCCTGGGCGTTTATCTTGTCATGTGAAGTGTTTAATATGCCACTGTACCTACCTGTTTGTTCTGTCCCCTCTACTCAGGAGGAACCTGGTGATTTGACAGGAGTGCCGGAGGAATATCATGGTCTCGCCTTGCGGTCTTCAGTGGTCCAGAACCAGCTCCCCTTCCTCTCACAGTCGTATGATTGTTGTCTGATCTCTTCCAGAAGCGTTTTGCATCCGCTCCTATCCTTGTTGCACCTGACGTCACTAAACCAGTTTATTGTTGAGGTTGACGCTGTCCGGGGTGGGCGTGGGAGCCATTCTGTCCCAGCGCTCCGATACTGACGATGGGGTCCACCCCTGTGCGTATTTTCTCATCGCCTGTCACCGTCGGAACGTAACTATGATGTGGCTTCTACCGATCCCGAGGGGATCCTTCCTGTTGGGCGGTTGTCGGGTTGACTGTCTGGGGAATTGAGAGACAGGTTAGCAAGCACTCACGCACACTGCGTCGTCGCGCTTGCCCTAGTAACCTTCTTTTCGTTCCTGTTCTACTCGTCTGGCTGTTCTTCAGTGGGCTCACTCTGCCAAGTTAGCTGGCCATCCCGGCGTTCGGGGTACGCTTGCTTCTATTCGCCAGCGGTTTTGGTGGCCTACTCAGGAGCGTGACTACGCGCCGTTTCGTGGCTGCGTGCCTCGGACTGCGCGCGAGAAGAAGTCTGGTAATTTTTTCTGCTTCTGCTCCTGGTCTTGCTGGGTCTCAGTCTGTTCCCTGCCATCGCATCTCTCCTGTTCTTGTTCCTGCCCTTGCTGTGTCTCAGTCTGTCCCTAGTTGTTACTCTCCTGGCCTGTTTGGTCCTGTTTGCTCTAAAGCTTTCCAGTTCTCTACCCGTGTCTCATTTTTTTTTTTTAGAGTAGTACCCTAGTTTCCTTTTTTATCGTTTTTCGCTACGGTCCTGAGGAGAGGAGTTGGGTTCTTTCTCGGGACGTGCTGGACCGCTGTGATCTATGATTTCCCTCCGCGGCCGCCCAGTGTTCCTCTCGAGAGCGCCAGTGAGGCGCTCGGTGAGTGGGGGGAGTACTCGTCATGTTTTGTCATATATTGTCTTGTCATTATGCTTTCCCTTCTGTTCGTTTCCCCCTGCTGGTCTTATTAGGTTCGCTTCCCTTTTCCTATCCACTCTCTCTCCCCCTCCCTCTCTCTCCTCTCTCTATCGCTCCGCTCCTGCTCCCAGCCGTTCCTCATTCTCCTAACTC